>NC_073406.1:8053809-8353809 GCF_028641065.1 Leucoraja erinaceus | reverse complement strand
GGGTTGAGAGGGAAAAATAGATCAAACATGATTGAATGGTGGGTACACAAAAATGCTGGAGAAACTCAGCGGGTGCAGCAGCATCTATGGAGCGAAGGAAATAGGCAACGTTTCGGGACGAAACGTTGCCTATTTCCTTCGCTCCATAGATGCTGCAGCACCCGCTGAGTTTCTCCAGCATTCTTGTGTACCTTCGATTTTCCAGCATCTGCAGTTCCTTCGTAAACAACATGATTGAATGGTGGAGTGGACTCGAGGGACTGGATGACCCACGTCTGCTCCTATGTCTGATGGTTTAACTCTTCTCATTTCTCCACAGGCTCCTGAAAGAGAGAGGCGTCAACTTTCTGAGCAGAAGCTTGTGGTCACCACCATTATGGTAAGTCTGAAGAAGGGTCTCGACCCGACCGAAACGTTGCCTATTTCCTTCGCTCCGTAGATGCTGCCACAACCGCTGAATTTCTCCAGCACTTTTGTCTACCTTGGATTTTCCAGCATCTGCAGTTCCTTCTTAACCATTCTGGCAATGTACTCGGTACTCTTCAATGGTACAACACTCTTCAATGCTGTGAACTCCAGCAATCACGGGTCACACTGAAAGAATTGTCACAGGGCAATGAACAGTGTGCGCAGCAACAGTGCATTTCACTCTCTGTCTTCCCAAATAATTTTGCTTTAGAAGAAATCTACCATAGACAGAAGATCAGAGTAGTTACATGCTGGCCTCTCACCTTTCTCAACGTTGAGGTGTAGCCCGGGATTGATGGAGGGTGATGTGCTGTATTTGGTAGCAGCTCAGTAGTAGTTTAGTGGTAGCCCAGTGAATGCCTGAGAGAAGCTCATGCTCACAAGGACCATCAGCATGAAACTGGCCTGAACAAAGGCTGGTGTGAAACAATACACACAAGGTATAGAAACATAGAAATTAGGTGCAGGAGTAGGCCATTCGGCCCTTCGAGCCTGCACCGCCATTCAATATGATCATGGCTGATCATCCAACTCAGTATCCCGTACCTGCCTTCTCTCCATACCCTCTGATCCCCTTAGCCACAAGGGCCACATCTAACTCCCTCTCAAATATAGCCAATGAACTGTGGCCTCAACTACCCTCTGTGGCAGAGAGTTCCAGAGATTCACCACTCTCTGTGTGAAAAAAGTTCTTCTCATCTTGGTTTTAAAGGATTTCCCCCTTATCCTTAATCTGTGACCCCTTGTCCTGGACTTCCCCAACATCGGGAACAATCTTCCTGCATCTAGCCTGTCCAACCCCTTAAAAATTTTGTAAGTTTCTATAAGATCCCCTCTCAATCTCCTAAATTCTAGAGAGTATAAACCAAGTCTATCCAGTCTTTCTTCATAAGACAGTCCTGACATCCCAGGAATCAGTCTGGTGAACCCGTCTCTGCACTCCCTCTATGGCAATAATGTCCTTCCTCAGATTTGGAGACCAAAACTGTACGCAATACTCCAGGTGTGGTCTCACCAAGACCCTGTACAACTGCAGTAGAACCTCCCTGCTCCTATACTCAAATCCTTTTGCTATGAAAGCTAACATACCATTCGCTTTCTTCACTGCCTGCTGCACCTGCATGCCTACTTTCAATGACTGGTGTACCATGACACCCAGGTCTCGCTGCAGATGTTGAATGGACCTTAGTGACAGAGACTGCTCCTTCAATGCATTCATTGACGAGTCTCCAGTTAGATCAGGGGCACTAACACGGCCCAATTTGAGTTGTTGTGAACTATGGGATTTCAACAACAGAATTACAAGTACCTGTACCATCTGTACCAGTGCTTTTTTGTGGACAAAAAAATGCCAGTATGCATATCATTTAAAAATATAGCGACCTTTATTAAGATTTGTTTTCCATTATTATACACCCTTCTTTTGTGTTGATGTTATGAACTATCAACTTTTAATTTAATAAACTGGTGACTAAAAAGTATAAAATCAATACAACATTTAATAAATTTAGAAAATCTCATTTTTAACTCTTTAAGGGGCCGGTATAATGTATCGCCGCCACACCATCACAAAAAGCATTCCTCTGCACAGGCCAGTAACAGAATCCAGTTTCGGCCCGAAACGTTGCCTATTTCCTCCACTCATAAATGCTGCCGCACCCGCTGAGTTTCTCCAGCACATTTGTCTACCTTTGTTTTCCCAGCATCTGCAGTCCCTTCTTAAACATCACAATAATGGAATTTATTTTGTTTATCAATAGAAGGCACTTTGGGCTGTTATTAAGAGTTTCATTCTCTGTCTTAAACTAAGAGCACATCTTTGAGGCTGACACTCACAGAGCCCAGAGAGACTGGTGCATAATTAGCATTGACACCTCACCTGAGACCAGGGGCTTCTCTCAACTGATACCGTTTCATGTTCAAAAATCATTCACAGAATCCAGCCCGCGATCTTTGCTAACCCAATGGTTGACTGATCCAATCAGTTTCACTACCCTGTTCCCTCCATACAATCCCAAACCTTCCAAGTTTCCAAATTACAATTCCGTTCCCTTTTGCCATTTATATCACGTTCCACCAACTTTTCATCTGACATTGAGTTCTCACCCAGAAGTGCTGCACACGTGTTAGGCTATGCTTCACAAAGTGGGATTGGGGTTCAACACCGAGGCAGGACGGGGAGAGGGAAGACGCCTGATGGACATGCTCTGCGCTGCTCCTATACCCACTGTTGGAGAGATGGGTTCAGTCAACACTCTGCTAAAGCTTCCTTGATATGTCCATTAATAGCAAGAACCGTTTGTAATGGCCAAAGCCACCGGAGGATACGAGGGCTTCTGCATTGACCTCCTTGAGATAGTCGCGGGAAAGCTCAACTTCCAATACGAAATCCAACTCGTGAAGGACGGGTATTATGGGTTGAAATCAGAAAACGGGAAGTGGAACGGAATGCTGGGGGAGCTGATGAGAAAGGCAAGTTTTCTATAGCTTTAATTTTTGATGCGGACTGTGCTGGGAGGTCTATGTTTATGCAGCTCCTCATTGTCCTAGCAATGTTGCGGAGGCTCTTGCTGAAGTCCTATGGTCCACATGCGCAGGTCACTTTGTAGCACAACAAATCCTGCTGGTTTTATGGGTCCTCGTACTTTCAGCAGTTTATGGATGATTTTGGAGAACTGGCCAGTAAGCCATGTTGCTTTGGGCTACAGATGCATCCAGATCAAACTGAATGAGGATTGTTAGAGTTCCTTCCCATAAAACTTTCTTCCCTTAAGTCAACACTCTCACAGTTTGCTAGACACTTTCACAGACTAAAGACTTTTACACTTCCGACGTTAGAGATACAGCGTGGAAACAAGGCCTTTGGCCCATTGAGTCCATGCCAACCAGCCATCACCCTGGACACCAGCACTATCCTGCACACTCGGGATCATTTACAGAAGCCAATTAACTTACAAACCGGTTCGCCTTTGGAGTGTGAGAGGAAAGCAGGGCACCTGGAGAAAACCCACGCCCTCCCTCACAGGAAGAATATACAAACTCCGTACAGGCAGCACCCATAGTCAGGATCGAACCTGGGTCTCTGTCGCTGTGAGGCAGCAACTCTGCCGCTGTGCCACCACAGATGCCAGGTTTTTATTTACTGATTATTTTAAAACTGAATTTTCCTTATTTTGTGGGGTCTCTACACCATACCCCCCCCCCCCCCCCCCCCCCCCCCCCCCCCCCCTAGACTGTGGTCCCCCCCCACAGAGCCTTGGCGTTGGCTGCACCGAGCTTCAGTCCGCCCCTCAGCAGGTACTCCTGTACAGACTGGCCCACTCAACCTCCACATGCCATGAACGTAGAGAGATTCAGGTACACGAAGATCTTACCTATGGCCACACAACTCCACTACCTGAGTCTGTGCCCCCGGCTTTAAGGTTAAACCAAGGGGTAGCCCAGCACCCGATCATCAGCTGCAGAGCGTTACGTTGCTAAGTGCTGTCTATTGTAAAGTAGACTCCTGCAATTAACATCCAAGACAATGAATGGGAATTTACCACAAACTTTGCCAACAAGACTAAAGGGCCATTTGCACCCCCCCCCCCCCCACCCCCCCCCCCCCCCCCCCCCCCCCCCCCCCCCCCCCCCCCCCCCCCCCCCCCCCCCCCACCACCTGTGAAATTATATGTAGCTCATGTGCCTGCTGCAGTCGCAGAGAGGGAAGGGATGAAGCTCTGGTGTCACTGTTTGTCTGGCTGACTCTCTCTCTTGGCAGGAGGCAGACCTGGCCTTTGCTCCTCTCACCATCACCAGGATGCGAGAGAATGACTTTGGCTTCACCCGCCCGTTCATGTCCGTGGGGATCAGCATCATGGTGCGCAAGGACTCCAACGCCAAGAGCAGCCGCCTCTTCCAGTTCTTGAGCCCTCTCGCCACTGAGACCTGGTTCAGTCTGCTCTTTGCCTTCCTGTTGACCAGCTTCTGCATGTTCCTGGCAGCAAGGTAATCCTCACACACTGGGCACGCATGTAATCATTGGCATCAGGTGTAATCCCACACACTGGTCAACTGTAATCCATCCCTCCAACAAATGATCCAGTGTCTTGGCAATAATGGTCCATATATGACAAGTTCACACAGTGTGATCTTTGTAACAGCTTGGAATTAGGCAGACACAATGGAGGGACCATCACCACAACTACAAACATTTCTGGCATTTCTGACAGAACAGCTTTAGACAGCTCAACTCTGCCACTGGCTGGAAAGCAGTCGCCACAGCAATGGTTTGGAAGGAACTGCAATAGGCAATAGGCAATAGATACAGGAATAGGCCATAAAGCCCTTCAAGCCAGCACCGCCTTTCACTGTGATCATGGCTGATCATTCGCAATCAGTACCCAGTTCCTGCCTTCTCCCCATATCCCTTGACTCCGCTTTCTTTCAGAGCTCTATTTCTTTGAAAGCATAAACCAAAGAAAGCTGGAGTAACTCAGCGGGACAGGCAGCAGCTCTGGAGAGAAGGAATGAGTGACGTTTCGGGTCGAGACCCTTCATCAGACGAAGAAGATGTCTGAAGAAGGGTCTCGAACCAAAACGTCATGCATTCCTTCTTCCCAGAGATGATGCCTGTCCTGCTGAGTTACTCCATCTTTTTGTGTCTAGCCACAGCAATAGTTTTCTGCTTTCACAGGTCAGATATAAAGTAGAGATTCCTCTACACGATGAGCAAAAATTAGAGAGCAGGTCCAGCACACAACAGCACATAGATATGGAGTTAGACACAAAATGCTGAAGTAACTCAGCGGGACGGGCAGCATATCTGTCCACGCATATTGTCCTCAGAGCTTCACCCATTTCCTCTCTCCAGAGATGCTGCATGTCCCGCTGAGCTACTCCAGCATTTTGTGTCTGTCTTCTGTGTAAACCAGCAGTTCCTTCCTACACATTAGATATGGAGCTAATCTGCTTCAATACTATTGCACCAAACATGCACAGCATTGGTTATATAGAAGAACCTAAATATTTCAGGTTGGCGTTTAATATATGTAAAAGTACACGGGTGAAACATTCTGCTATTATCGCAGAAATAACAGTGCATGTTATTCAAAGTACTGAGGGTGACGAGACAATTATCTTCCAGACTGAGCCCCGGTGAATGGAATGAACCTCAGGTTGAGAGGAATCGCTTTTCTCTGCTCGACAGCTTCTGGTTTGGAATTGGAGCTCTCACTTTGCAAGGTAAAGAGTGACCGAGCGCTGAGCAGAATCGCAGAGAAACCCGGAGTCCATCTTGTCTTTATCCGCTGCCTATGATCTGCCCAGCCCAATCTCACTTCCTTAATTCTTTCATGCCCAATATTCAACCTCCCTACACCAGCACACTGCACCCCCTCAACAGAACTTATTTAATTCTGCTTAGAGAAATAGATCAAAAGACAAGGTGAATTCTGAGAGGATGTATCTTGTAGTGGTGATATCTAGAACCAGGGGCTAAAGGTTCAGAATAAGGGTCTTCTTATTAAAGATGGAAGTGAGGATTATACAGAGGGCAAGAGAGTTTTACTGATGGAAAGTTGGGCGGAGAGATCAAACTCGTCGCATCAGTCCTGGGCTTTGGTGTCAGAGAGAGGACTTCATGGATATGAGGTGGTTCCAGTCATCAGTCGACTGGCATGTGTTTCCCTCCTCCGAGCTGTCTACTGTGTGAAATTCTCCATCCCAGTGAGGTGTGGAGATGGGAGTCATTGAATACATTCAAGGTGCAGGTTGACATTTAAATTTCCATTTCCATTAAGATGAGGGATATGGGAATAAGAGTGGGAAACTGGTGTTGAGCTCCAGAGTGGTTCAGTATTAAAGTTCATTTGCCATCTTGAACTTGCTCTTTCATTCAGCACCCAACAATGAACCATTCCCTACTTCCAGGCACTACCATTTGGAGAAACATCCGCTTGGCATTAACCTTGTCCATCCACTTCAGAAACATATACGTTTCAGGAAGATCTCCTTTTTCTAAACTCCTTTGAAAGTAGACCAACTTGCCTAACCTCTCCTCACACGTCACTCCCTTCCTCTTGTGAACCTTCTCTCCACCTCACACCCACGCAATAACACCCAATATTACACTCACCTTCGCAATTACCAGTTGCACCTGCACTTCCACCCTTTCTATTTCATGTTCTAGGAATCCCTGATCGCTTTGTGCTGCAATATGTTGTTGAATGATTATGTTTAAACAGCAATTTGTTTTGTCTTCCTCCTTGCTAAACTTCACATCATGAACGTGAATAGCTTCACATTCCCCACATAAGTTGATTCACCACATTCACTTCACCTTTCCCCTTGCGGGCTCTGTGTCCTTGTATGTTGCTAACCCACCTATCGTTTCCACTAAAACCTCTACATAGCTCAATTAACTGGGAAGGCTGTTTATTCCCGCAAGCATAGCTCTGTTATTCTCTAAATTAATTTTTGTGGATTAACTTCATGTATTTCCCTTTCTCCATTTCACTCGAGAGGTCTGGTGAAGAAAATTCCATATTGTTTAAATTTAACAAGTCTGTTATCAGCTCAGCAATACCTCAACCTATCCAACCTTTCCACATAACTGAGAATTTCCCACTTCAGGCATATCTTCAGAGGTTTCCTTTGTACCATCTCGCGTGCAATGTTATCCTCATTGTGCTGACCTGTGAGAAATATTATAGGGGTGAGCTAAGTAGCTTTTAGTACAGGTCGTATAGAATAGGACAACAGGTAGATGGGACTGGTGGCCGGGGTGGCAATGTGGTAGAGTTGCTGCCTTACAGCGGACAGAGACCCGCGATCGGTCCTGACCATGGGTGCTCTCTGTATGGAGTTTGTACGCTCTCCCTGGGACCACGTGGGTTTTTTGCAGGTGCTCCGGTTTCCTCCCACACTCCAATGACGTACAGGTTTATAGGTCCATTGGCTTCGGTAAAATTGTGCGTTGTCTCGTGTGTAGGATAGTGTTAGTGTACGGGGCGATCGCTGGTCGGTGCGGACTCAGTGTGGGCTGAGGGGCTTGTTTTTGAGCTGTATCATTAAAGTCTCAAACCTATTTGTAGTACCAGGCACAGTCGGGCCACTGGATTTTATCGCACAATAGTGGAGCACTGGGGAAGTTGCAGTAGATTTCTAATTTGCTGAATAGGATAACAGGTAGATGGAAGAAGCAGGTACAACGGGCCATGCTCCAGGACAGAAGGAAGGGCAAGAGCGTAAACTGAGAAATCTTTAATCATTGATAACTTAATAAGTCTTAGAAGATAACTTAATTTTTTGGGAGTAGGGATTTATCTTAAAAAAACATCAACACTAATAAATACAAAAGTAATTCAGGAGAACATTATTTTGGCTGGGAGTGGTTTGAATATAAAGTATGCTATTAGCAATAGCTGGCAAACTCAAGGATAAACCTTGATGGGTGAGGTGAAGTCTGGTGGAAGGAGCCTCATACGGACATTAACACCACAGACGAATTGGGCTGAAAGGCCTCTTCCTTTGCTGCAAATAATTGTGGATGAAATCCTTATTTTCCAACAGGTGCGGAACCACATCCCAAAGCCTTGTCCACACGTATCATTGCAGCTGTCTGGTGGATGTTTGGCATTATATTCCTGGTGACATATGCAACCAACTACGGAGCTTCATTAAACTCGGAGAAGCAGGGATCACACATCAAATCCTTCAGCGACCTTGCAAAACAAAGTAAGATTGAATATGGGACCCTCGGTGCTGGTTCCACCTTCAATTTCTTCAAGGTGCGTACTTCTGTATAGCGGGATTTCTTTCCCTCAGTCTCCATCTCGCTAGATTCAGATAGAGAGCAAGTGAGAACAGGCAGTGTCAGGGGACGGGTTACAAGCACCTTAATCCCTGATTGGACCCCGATTTAATGGGTTCGGCTGTTACCACCTCTACTGTATTTCACAATACTGAGGAGCCAGGACTCTTGAACGGAATAATGCCCCTGTCCCACTTAGGAAACCTGAACGGAAACCTCTGGAGACTTTGCGCCCCACCCAAGGTTTCCGTGCGGTTCCCGGAGGTTTTTGTCAGTCTCCCTACCTGCGTCCACTACCTGCAACCTCCGGCAACCACCTGCAACCTCCGGGAACTGCACGGAAACCTTGGGTGGGGCACAAAGTCTCCAGAGGTTTCTTTTCAGGTTTCCTAAGTGGGACAGGGGCATAAAATAAGGCTCTGGGCAGCAGCACTGTTGGAAAGAGATTTTCAGTATGTAAGTAGCGGCAATGTGGAGGACATTATAGCACTACACATGGAGGTGGTAACACAATGATTGCATTACTGGCTGAGGAGACCAGAACTAAGAACCAGGAGCACGTCCAATGTTTATGAGTAGAGATTTTTTTAAAGATGTGAAATTACCAAGCGCCCATTGATTGCCATCAAAAACCGAACCAGTTCACAAATGTACTGAGAAGATTCAATTCGTCTATGTTGTTTAATTACATTCTTACTGCCCGAATAAACCAGTGAGCTTATTCCTGACAACTTTTCACCGTCTTGCCAGAGTGACTTGGTATCAGCAACAGTGGCAGCTTTGCCTGTGGCACCCACATTTTAAGTTTGAAAAACCATATCAAGAAATCTTCAGTCCCAGTAACTTAAGAAGTAGAGGCAGCCTGGTAACTGAATAATGAAAGGCAGCTCAATGTCATCTATAAAGAATGCTCAAGGCAAAAGGAATTAAGAAGACACAAAGTGCAGGAGTAGCTCAGCGGCCCAGGCAGCATCTCAGAACATGCATTGGCAACCCATTTTGTCAGGGGGTAAGGGGCGGGGGTGGGGCGGGGGAAGGAAAGGATGGAGAAGGCCTGGCAGCTAATAGTCCGACACAGGTGAGGAGGTTTATTTGGAACACGGTTGGACAAGGGCCAAAGGCAGAAGGTGTGAGACAACAGGATTGAAGAATTGTGAAGCTAGAGGAAGGAATGTAGATGGAATGGGATGGGGGAGAAGAAACGGCAGGAGGATAGGGTGGGGCTGCGATAGAGTTGCTGCCTTACAGCGCTTGCAGCACCAGAGACCCGGGTTCGATCCCAATTGCGGGTGCTATCTGTACGGAGTTTGTACATTCTCCCCGTGACTGCGTGTGTTTTCTTAGAGATCTTTGGTTTCCTCCAATACTCCAAAGACGTATAGGTATGTATGTTAATTGGCTTGGTGTACGTGTAAATTGTCCCCAGTGTGTGTAGGATTGCGTTAATTGGTGGGGATCACTGGCTGGCGTGGACTCAGTGAGCCGAAATACCCGTTTCCGTGCTGTTTCCCTAAACAAAACTAAATAGGTGTGAGTTCAGGTGGGATAGAGGGGAAGGGGTGGAATGGGGGAGTGATATGGGAGAAGAAGGAAGAGGGGAAGGGTTATGTTTTTATGTTAAATTGAACTCAATGTTCACACTATAGAGTTGTAAGGTACCCAACCGACAGAGGATGTGTAGTTCCTCCAGTTTGCTTGTGGCTTCACTCGGGCAATGGAGAAGACCCAGGACAGAAAGGTCAGAATGGGAATGAGAAGAGGTGTTAAAATGGATAGCATCCAGGAGGTGATGTAAGACTTGGTGGACTGTTTTTGGCAAAACGGTCGCCGAGTCAATGCTTGGTCTTGCCAATGTAGAGGAGGCCGTACTGGGAACACTGGATGCAGTAGATGAGGTTCGACAAAATGCAGACCTGTCTCACCTGCTGGCGTCCCTGGATGGAGGTGAGGGATGAGGTACAAGGACAGGTGTAACATCTCCTGCAGTTACAGGGGAAAGTTTCTCGGGAGACAGGTGGTTTGGGTGGGAAGGGACGTGAAGCACTGAGGTGCGGTCTCTGCGAAAGGTGTAGAGGGGTGGGAATGGGAAGATGTAACTGGTAGTGGCATCACGGTGGTGGTGACAGAAATGTTGGAGGATGAAGTGTTAGAAGCAAAGGCTTGTGGGGTAATAGGCGAGGGCCAGGGGAACTCCATCCTGGTTCCGTCTGGTGGGAGAGGGAGCAGGAGCAGGACTACGGGACACAGAGGAGTCATGGGGGAGGAATCCATCTATGACAGCAGGGGAGACCACGTTTATTAAAGAAGGAGCACATAATGGATGAACTAGAATTGAAAGCCTCATCTTTGGTGCAGATGCAATGGGGACAGAGAAATTGAAAGTAGGGCATAGTATCTTTGCAAGAGGCTGGATGGGAGCAAGTGTAGTCCAGATATCGGTGGGAGTCAGTCAGTTTACAGTAGATGGCAGTCGATACCCTGTCCCCTACAATGGAGATCAAGAAAATGGGAGAGGGGTGGAATAGAAGCACAGAAACATAGAAAATAGGTGCAGGAGGAGGCCATTCGGCCCTTCAAGACAGCATCGCCATTCAATATTATCATGGCTGATCATCCAAAATCAGTTCCCCATTCCTGCTTATTCCCATCCCTTGATTTTGTTAGCCCCAAGAGCTAAATGCATTTTGTTGTCTCTGTACTGTACACTGACAATGACAATTAAAATTGAATCTGAATCTGAATCTAAATCTAACTATCTTGAAAACATGCAGAGAATTCCAGGTTCACAACTCTCTGGGTGAAAATGTTTTTCCTCGTCTCAGTCCTAAATGGCCTAGCCCTTATTCTTAAACTGTGACCCCTGGTTCTGGACTCCCCCAACATGGGGAATATTTCTCCTTCATCTAGCATGTCCAATCCCTTAAGAATGGTATATATTTCTTGGATCTTGGAATAGGAATTAACTCAGTTTTGTAACGAGTCAAACGCACGTACTTACCCTCACTGGAGACTAATCATCCAACAGTGATTTATAAGGCAACAGTGAACAAGCAGAAGGCCACACTTTCCACATCTCTCTCCATAGAAGCAAAATACTGACAATGCCAAAAACTGAAATTAAAATTAACAAAATGCTCAGATCAGGGAAACAAAGTTAACAGCACAAATGAATGACTTTAGCAGAACTGGAAGGAGTTCAAGATTGAACAGTTTATGCGACAAAAGCCCTGGATAAAACCAATGGTGAAAGCAGAGAATTACTAAAGATGACCAATATTGTCTTTGAATAAACAAGGAGTCATTTTTAAGTTAAAAGATTTATTGTCTAAGGCAAAAATATATAAAAATGTGACCTTTCTAACATGAATGTTCCCATAGCAATCAAAAATTCGAGTCTACCATGAAATCTATTCAGCGATGAGCAGCAAAGGTGATTCTGCTCTGGTGCGGACAATGGGGGAAGGGACGGAACGCGTTCTCACCTCCAATTACGCCCTGATTGGTGAAACGGCGACAATAGACCTGGCTGCTGCAAATAACTGCAACTTGATGAGGGTCCCAGACGTTGCTGCAATGAGGGGATATGGACTAGCCACTCGTCTCGGTGAGTTGCATCTTACTGCGAAGCCCAGCTGTTTATTTAACTCCAGTCCTATGTTCGAGCTTCTTCTGAGAATCTTTACATCAAAACCACGACTACATCAGGGGGCGGAAATCACTATCGAAACATGGGGGGGACACAATTTCCAGGTGGTTCTCCGACGACATCACAAGGCCATGAACGCGCTTCCCACTCAACGTTCCGTACCTCACCTCCAATCTCATATTTTAGTTTTGGAGATACAGCGCAGAAACAGACCCTTCGGCCCACCGTGTCCGCACAGATCAGCGATCCCCGCACATTAACACTATCCTACGCACACTAGGAACAATTTACACTTATACCAAGCCAATTAACTTACAAACCTGAAGAAGGGTTTCGACCCGAGACGTTGCCTATTTCCTTCGCTCCATAGATGCTGACGCACCCGCTGAGTTTCTCCATCATTTTTGTCTACCTTCGATTTTCCAGCATCTGCAGTTCCTTCTTAAACCTACAAGCCTGTTTGTCTTTGGAATGTGGGGGGGGGGAAACCGAAGATATCGGAGAAAACCCAGGAGAACGTACAAACTCCGTACAGAGAGCACCCGTAGTCAGGATCAAACCCTGGTCTCCGGTGCTGCAAGCGCTGTATGGCAGAAACCTTACTGCTGCGCCACCTGTCTTATGTAGGAAGGAACTGCAGATGTTAGTTTAATTCGAACATAGACACAAAAAGCTGGAGTAACTCTCAACTGGTCGAGACCCTGCTTGAGTCTAAAGAAGGGTCTCAACCCGAAACGTCACGTATTCCTTTTCTCAAGGGATGCTGCCTGACCCGTTGAATTACTCCAGCTTTTTGTGTCTATTGTCATGTTTTCTCATGTTTAGTTGACATTAATGATAAACTTTGCTTGAGTGATATATAAGGTATTTGTTCTGTTTGTGGTCCAAGGTGATCCACTCAAATATAATATGAGTCTTGTCATATTGGAACTGGAAGAGTCTGGACATTTGAATCAACTGAGGGCCAAGTGGTGGAGATCATCTTGCAGCAATGAAGATAGCTCAAATCAATGGAGTCCAGTGAAACTAAACGAGATTGGTGGCGCCTTACTCCTTCTAGCGATTGGACTGTCTTTGGCCTTGATCATCGCTGGCATTGAATTGGCCATCAAATCAAGAAAAAAGGCTGATCAAGACGTATGTATTTTCATCATTTCTCCTCGCTCCGGAAACCTTTTTCCTAATGTCACAACGTTGTGTATCACTTCAATCAAAGCTCCAACCTCCTGTTCCGTCCATGCCCCTTACCCCAGCTGCAGAGAGGTTCTGAAATAATCTATTCTCCACACAGCTATGCTTGAAAAATCAACCTGATTTGTATCCAACACACACTCAACACTCTCCCTTCCCACCCTCACAACCCATGTGGGCACTTGCGAACATCACTATGCACTCTTTCATATGATGTGCTCTTTGCCACCTTCATTTTTCACCGAGGTAAAACACTCCCGAATGCACTCACTTTCACAAGAGATCTCTGGAAGGAACAACCAAATCTCACCACAGCTGTGACTATGACTGGTTCCATACAACATTTTATTTGCTTTTCCTTGTGTTCCCTTCAACACAAACAATTGTTTGCCCACATAAGGAACTTCCATGTTCTCATTACCGGGGAGAAAGCATTGAGAAAGATGATATGGCTGGACGTGTGTTGTTAAATAGGATCAATGAAGCTACAAATACATAGAATTTAAACGGCATAATTCTGTTCTGTGGCTCATTCCCTGTAGAAATGCGTGAACTTGGAGTGACCATGTATACGTAACAATTATAATTTTGAAGCTATCGGACAAATAAAAGGGATTTTTTGAGGGAGAGGACTTATTTCTGCATTTAATTTCATGGGTTGTGGTTGGGAGACCTGGTTATTGGGCTTCCATCAAAACACCACCTGAACCTCCCCTTGCCTTTACCATGCCTTTATTTTATATAACTACTCAAATACTTGGCTTCAACACTCCAAAACCTTGAAGGTCATCCAAATCTCTACATCCCACGCCCTAGTTTGCACCAACCACCACTTACCCATGGACTTTTGCTAACGTAATCTAGCTTCTGGTTAAGTAATCTCTTGTTTCTTAAAATGATACCAATGTTCCAGTCCTCCATTGTCTTACTGTTCACAATCTCCTTGGGTTCAGATATTAGTGGGACTCCATCTCCAGCCCGCATTTAAAGGTACCAACACTGCTACGCCATCCTGACGATCCTGGAGGCCAGCGGCATTTGTTCCTCCTCTAACATACTCCTTAACAGCTTAGATGTGATTTTGTGCATCTGCCCTCGGATTGCCAACATTTAGTGTTCAGTACGAATTTCAGTGAAATGGGCCATTATGCTCTGCCAAAGGCACTACATAAATGAAAGGTGTTATTGTTGAATGATGGCGACTTTCACACACAACTGCTTCTGTCTTTAATTGTGTTGAAGCAAACCAGGTCAGAATTATTGTTTAAGAAGGATCGTCAGATGCTGGAAAATCAAAGGTAGACAAAAATGCTGGGGAAACTCAGCGGGTGAGGCAGCATCTATGGAGCGAAGGAATAGAAGGGTTTCGTCCCGAAACTTTGCCCATTTCCTTCGCTCCATAGATGCTGCCTCACCCGCTGAATTTCTCCAGCATTTTTTGTCTACCAGGTTAGAATTATCGTATCTTTGTTTTAATCTAGATTCTTCATGGTCATAAAATCAAGTTGCAGGTTGGACTTGAATAACTACCTTGATCTCCACTCTGTCCTGGGGGGGGGGAAGATGGCACAATGGTCCATTTGATGTGGAGTTGGGTGTACGGAGGGGTGGGAAGAGCCTGAAAGAGCTTGATATTTTATACAGGTGGATATGAGCTGCACGCCAAACTCATCCCACACCTTTCCCAAAATTGTGAACCAAAGTAAAGGAAATCAGGGCAGAACAAATGGAGAAAAATGGAGATGATGCAAAGGAAGAAAATGTTTTTTTTAATAAACTTCCCAAAAGGAACTTTGATGTCAGCTCAGGGTTCTGGTAAGGCGAGGTCGAAAGTCTGGCTTATGCTCCTGACTGGAGTCACAGAGAAATAAACATTTGTAGGACTCACGAAGAATTTTCCCGCACTGTACAATAAATGGGATACATTCCCAAGTTGGCTTGAAGCCTGCACTGCAGCATTCACATCTTGAAAGGTGTTAAAAGTGTGGCCGTTGTCAGGATTAATGTTCTTATTGTTTCCTTTGTCATCCTTTTCATTTACAGAAATCATGCTGCAATGTTTTCACTGAAGAAATTAATCTTCGATTTAAAGAGAGAAATGAGGTCAATAAAAAGACCAAGGCCTGAAGACTTCACCGTGGAAGACAAAAGTTGAATTTAATGATATACACAATTTTCTTCTGCTAATGTTAACCTGTAAAATTACAGCATGTAGCTGAACTCCAAACATTATGGAGACAATTATTTCATGTAACAATCCTGGTCAGGGCATTATAGGAAGGATCGGATTCTACTGCAGAAAAGATTCAGAAAGAGAGTTTGGATAATTTACTATTGTTTTCTTTTAAAAGGAAGAGGGCAAAGGATGCTTTATTTGAGGCGAGTAAAATAACGAGGGGCCTGAGAATAAATAAGATGAACCCATTCTCCTTAGCAGAAGGGTCGTAAAACATGGGGCAGAGTTATTGGTCAAAGGAATGGAGACAGAAGATGAGGAAAAACATTTATCCAGGGCATGTCAAAACACTTCTTTTTGTGTCATAAATCTTCTGTAATACAAAGCACTATAATAAATAAACAGTGATTAATTGTCACCAATTTTGTAAATTATATATTAAAAAAACATTTCTGAAAGAGATTAATTTTTCAGGTAAGATTATATTATGGCAGAAAATCCTATAAAGTGCTTCAATTTTAACACTGCAAAACAAATAATGCTGGTGGGGTCCATGGCAGGCGAGAAACCCATTCTTCCTGGCTACCAGACATAACGCCATAAGTGATAACAGAATTAGGCCATTCGGCCCATCAAGTAAACACCACCATTCAATCCTGGCTGATCTATCTCTCCCTCCTAACCCTATTCTCCTGCCTTCTCCCTGTAACCCCTGACACGCGTACTAATCAAGAATCTATCTCGGCCTTAAAAATATCCGTTGACTTGGCCTCCAGAGCCTTCTGTGGCAAAGAATTTCACAGATTCACCAACCTCTGACTAAAGAAATTCTTCCTTGTCTCCTTCCAAAAGAATGTCCTTTAATTTTGAGGCTATAACCTCTGGTCCTAGACTCTCCCACTAGTGGAAACATCCTCTCCACATCCACTCTATCCAAGCCTTTCACTTTCACTTGCATGCAGCTCAACCAAGTTCCACAAACCATTGCAATTACATGGACTCTTCACTCTGCAATGTACCACGTTTAAGGAATGTAATACAGTTAAGGAGTTTGGTTATCTTACAAGCCACATGCACCACTGTCCCAAGTTATAATTTAGTTATTACAGCCTTCTATTCTGACTGTGTGTTATATGGAAATAAAAGATGTCCATGGAAACAGGTGGACGCATTCAGGTCTGCTCACATGATCCAGCGCCTGTGAAATTGCTGAATAAGACCTTCAACATGGCGCAGGGGTAGAGTTGCTGCCTTACAGTGCCAGATACCTGGGTTCGATCCTGACTACGGGTGCTGTCTGTACAGAGTTTGTACTTTCTCCCCGTGACCGTGTGGGTTTTCTCCGAGATCTTCCGGTTCCTCCCACACGCCAGAGGTTTGTAGGTTAATTTGGCTTTGGTAAAAATTGTAAATTGTCCCCAGTCAGTAGGAATGTAGTAATGCTAACTGGTCGGGGTGGACTCGGTGGGTCGAAGGGCCTGTTTCCGCGCTAAACTAAAGCCATGGAAAGCTACATTTGAGTTACCTTCAAAACATGGTCAATAGAAGCTAGCCTTTTTTTTTTAAAAGGTGCTAAATGTTCAATTTTAAATATTGGAAAAATGTAAAGAAATCTGCTGCAAATAATTACTCAAACACTGGAAAAAAGCAGGTAAAATATCTGAAATTCTAATAGGGACCATTTGCCTGGGGAGGATTCTAATCCCCACCCCACCCTCGCCCACTCTAAAAGGAGGAATTAATGGTGCTAATCCCCTATAAATATGTTGGGTGTAGAACAGGTTCTACAATACACAACCAGAATTTATTGGCAATACAATTGAGGTGGAACTGACAACTGGCAAAACCTAGGTTTTTGTCATCTCATCAGAACACTTGAAATGTTATCCACTTGGAAAAACATGTGCCTGAATGTTCTCCACAGATACTGCCTGACCAGTACTTTGTGCACTTAGTCCCCATTGCCAGCAGTGAAAGCAATTGAAACAGTTCTGCAACCCGCAGGGCCTGACATTGGATATTACACCAGAATGTTAGTACCACAGCTTGGGAATACACTGATCTATGTAATCATGCTTTTCTCACCTCACCACCACATCTCCCATCGTCACGTTAAGTAGTTTCTACCCCCCTGGCACCAACTGCATTTAGACTGCAGAACTCAATTGCAAATATCCTCAGCAGCCTAAGTTCAAGCAGTGTAAATTTACTTCCTACCTGTCCCTGCCTTTTTTTTTCTGTTGACTCTTATACTTTAAAGCGAGTTCTCAGCCCCTGGACAGTGTTTGCTTGAGGCTTGGTGTCCACCTTCCATTGCAAATCTCTGGTGAAGCACATCAATAAAGATGTCTGAAAGAGGTCAACGTTCTTCAGTTTCATTCTATTCCTTTTAAAATTGTGCATGCCTTTGGTAATCATTGTCTTTAACTTGTAATGTACTCTGTAATAACATAGGTCTCATGCTAATGCTGATTTTAGACTAATCTGGTACTCCAATGCAGAATGGTTTTGCAAAGTGAAGCTTTCATTAAATCAATTTAATATAACATTCAGTTAGCTTTATGTTAATACTCATGATAGCCTTGCATTTGGCAGTATGAATAATTCAATAAAATGATTTAATATCAACAAGATTGATGCAGTTCGGGGTATGTTTTAAATGCTGCATTTCCAGGTCAGAAGGTGAAACTTAACATGAGATAATCCCCTGTAGTAAATAGCTGAATGTCTGAGGGTTCTTTTGGTAAATGACATAGCAACATTTCGCTGCCCAACTTTAATTATCCAATAAATTATCATGAGCACCATAGTGGGTGGCTGCAGACATTTTGGTCAAGATAACCCCATCATTTTGTTGTGAAGGGAATTCATGGCATTAGACTTAGCAATGAAGAAAACAACACTATATTTGTAAGTTGAGAGGTTGTGCCTTGGAGGGAGATCTGCAAGTGTTCGTGTGCATTTGTGACCCTGGTCTTTTTTTGGTGGCGGAGGTCACCGGTTTTGAATGTGCCGTTAAAGCAACTTTAGCTGTAGCCGCAGTGCATTGGGCAGATGTTTCTCACAGTGCAACAATTTGTTTCAAGAAAAAACAAGTAATCGATCAAGAGAATGCTAAAGCGAAAATTAACAAAATCAACTTGTACATAATGGGAATCAAAATAAACCCCAGGTGCCGGAAATCAGAGCATAGAAAATACTCGACACTCTTGGGACAGGCAGCATCTGTGCAAAGAGAACCAGAGTTAAAACCTTGTTTTCAATTAACATGACAGTTGACCAAACTCCTTTCTAGCTGAAATAACAATCTCTTCTGGAGTAAACCTATACTGATGAAAACCAAGCAAAATAGCAATAATTTCAATACAAATTGTAATGTACATATTAAGATACACTGCTCCATCAAACCTGTTCTACATCAGTGTAACATATTAAATGTGCTATAGCAATAAAGTGACTTGATTAACACCCTGATCACCATGATATTCTACACAGGCCAAACCAAAGGAGGAAAAAACAGGGCACGTGCCAAGTATATCATTTTTTTCATATCAAGGCATAAACAAAAATCACAGTACTAAATATTCCTTCCAAAATAATCTGTATTTAATTTATACACATGGTGTTACCTGGTTGATCACATAAAATACAGTAAGGTTGTTCTCTTTCCCAGCCTGTTCCCTTGGTTGAATATGTCCTGTAGACGGCATATCCGGTGCTAGTGCAGTGCAATCAGGCCATGAGGGTCAGGTTGGACTCTTGTTATGTATATAAAATCTCTCTATAAATAGGAACTGCTATTGTAACAGAATGTAAGCAATGTGGTTGCCCTGAGGTCTGCAGTCTCTAATTGGAAGGATTAACTGTGCCGTGCATTACGATTTTCTGTCCATATTACTGCAACAAACCGTAGCTCTTCTTGCAGACAATTCACATCGATGGCACATTGTGAATATACTATCTCTTGCCTGGCACATTAATAAAAAAACAGCTGTAGGCTACTGTATTGGAATCTGGTCTCAATTACTTTTCAATTAATGTTGCATAATGTGCCTCTCCAATCCCACCACAGGAAGCAATCTGTTTATGAAGCATTCTTTTCACCTCAAGCCATTGCATCTGAAGGAGAGTTTCAGCAAGGGAGCAGGGTACAGTAACGAGTATTATTTGTGCCATTTCTTATGAAGACAAATTGGGCTAACTCAGCAGAGTTTGGGCTGACTGGCCATTCTATTCGGTCACGTTAACTTTTAAGAACTTTAAAAATTGTACATATAACCGTGCCCATGGTTATAAACTGAAACTTGTACAAGATCCACGAGGTTCAGCTGTACTATTACTAGTTGAAAAGGAAGCAAGATTTTATAGATGGCAAACATATAATTGAATGGTCCATACCCAATATCCACTGTAGGTGGGTGCTGAGCTGGGAAAGCAGTACTAGAGATTTTCACAGCAGAAAATCATGGGTTCAATCCCCAATATCAGCTTCAACACGCAACTTTGCTGGCACAATTCTGAAAGAATGCTGCATATGCAAGGGTGTCTTCTTTGAGGGTTTAAACCAAAGCCTCAACAACAACTCTCAATGAATACAAATGTCACCACAGTACTATTGCAAGACTATGGGTTTTACTCAATATTCCTTTCCCAGCAAACAATTATCCAGCCAGTTACTCATTCAAATGCCAACCGTGTGACCACACCACGTGCGTATTGGCAATTGTTCAAGATGATTCTTCTGAGGCACTTTAGCAAGTCCTAAGAAAATAAAGAACAAATTTGAAACTTTTGCAAAGGCTAAGAAAGATTTATTTTATTCAGAACTTTGGTCCAATAGATGTTTGGCCAATTGTCCAATCAGAAAGACTCTCCCTTCACAAGCTTCTCAACTGAGTCCTATTCCCATGACCCAAGTTTCTTGGTTTTTGAAGTTACCTTTTGCCACTTGGAACCCAAGTAGCCACACTCAAGAGTCAACTGCAATGCAATTTCCTAAGCAACAAATGTCACCAAACCTAATCCTGAAACTTTCAGTTGATCCAGTGTTTCTATTTTGGGGAAAGAATTACCAATTTTTTTTATGGTGAAAATTTGAAGGGGTGCTGTTCATGCATCTTTTCCATACTATTAATCATATCAGATACTATTCTGCGCAGCATGTCACTTCCTGAGGACACCCGCTTGCTTCAGCAAGGGAGATCAAAGCAATAGCTAGTAGGGGCTTAAAAAGAGCAAGTGAATCTTGGCACCACCATTTCAGCAATTGAATAGAAGGCACTTTAGGATTGGGGTTTTAATGACAAACAGAGCAAAACTATACCAGACTCTCAAGGAAAGTTATTTCAACTGCAAAAGACTTTTAAAGACATTGCATATTACATGCATAAACCCAGTATGATCACCAGGCTTAGTTGTAAAGTAACAGTGGTGCATAGGTAGTGTTGCTTCCAGGTTCAATCCTGACCTCCAGTGCTGCCTCTGTGGAGTTTGCATGTCCTACATGCAACCACTTGGGCTCCCCTGCCTGCTCAGGTTGCCTCTTACATTTCAAAAACGTGCAAGTTAATAAGTTAATTGGCCGTTGTAAATTGCCCCTGGTGTTGGTAGGTGGATGGTAATGGAGTTCAGGTGATGTTGATGGCCATGTGAATGAGAATAGATCACAGAAAAATAAGCAGAGGAATGGGATTTCGCTAAGAGCCAGCATAAATTCCAACTAAATGGACTCCCTCAAAGTCGTAAGGAAATTATTCAAACCTCTCCATTTGGGCTACATTGAGGATTATTATATCCAAAGTACATTGGTAAATCAGATTGCTTGTCCGAATACCTAAGAATACTCAGGGACTCTTGTTTGAACACAAGCCTAGACTGCAAATGTTGACAGACTCCTTTAACTCTAAGCTAATTAAATTCCAACCCCGCCACCCCCATTATAATCGGCCTACAATTTATCTGACCGTAAATTCTTCATTGAAATATCAGGACCTCTTTGAAGCTTTACAGCTTCATGAGAAAACACCATATAAACATTCTACTATCTTGGCTGAACCTTCTCTCATTGCTCTGCCATCCTATTACCAGGTCCACACACACACACACACACACACACACACAAAGTAGAATTCTTGAACAGAAGGAATGGGTGACGTTTTGGGTCGAGACTTCTTCAGACTGAGATTCAGGGGAGAAGGAGATCGAGATAAGGCAGGGTAAAGTGTGAAAACACAGATCAAAGGGTACGACGATCAAGGAAATGTAGAATGGTATATTGTTAGCAGAGGGGAAAGTGACACCAATCCACACAATCAGTAATATTTAATCAGGAGGAAAATGAAACTAGTTGGAGAACTAATCCCTCCCCCCTGACTCTCAAGTCTGAAGAAAGGTCTCAACCCGAAACTTTACCCATTCCTTCTCTCCAGCGATGCTGCCTGTCCCGCTGAGTTACTCCTGCATTTAATGTCCATCTTCGGTGTAAACCGGCATCTGCAGTTCCTTCCTATTAACAGAATCTTTGCACCAAGCATTGCTTGCAATGAATTATAACGGGCAAAATTGTATGCAACACTTGCTGCCTGACAAAACCTTTGTTTACATG
Organism: Leucoraja erinaceus; assembly: GCF_028641065.1. Taxonomy (NCBI): domain Eukaryota; kingdom Metazoa; phylum Chordata; class Chondrichthyes; order Rajiformes; family Rajidae; genus Leucoraja; species Leucoraja erinaceus. Next base: position 8,331,932 of record NC_073406.1, on the reverse strand, counting down.
CCATCACACGGACAATAGGGCGAATCAATTCACGCCACACTGGTTTTTTTGTCAGGTAGAAGGTCATTCATGAAATAAGGCCTCAGGATTGCTGATGCACAGTGCAGGTTACAACAAATTATAGTGTATCCTTTGAATTACTGTTTGTAGATATTAGTTGCTTCAGATTGCAGACTTTGCCTGTGGCGCTCATGGAAATGGTACTGTGTAGGTGTGAACAGCCCATCAGTGCATATCTTTCTTGCAAGAACTGAGAGGTTACGAGCCCAATCCAAGCCCAGAAATACATTTCAAAGTCTCGGATGCCTCTCTAGCACTGTGCAAAGTGATGGAGGCTGCAGAAGATGCCATCTTTAGAGGAAAATGTAAACTCGAGAATGTAAAAGCCGATGTGGAATAATTACAGGGGGTGTGATGGGACAGTATTTTTGTTTGGTTTTTGGACACTACCCCATTGCTGTTTGAGGGGCCCTTGTAGAGTATTAATTGGCTGAAGCATTTCCCATATCACAAAGATTTAAATAACACCTCATTGATTTTAACTTATTTTGGACTATCCCCAAGTTTCTGTAAAAGCACAAGATTGCATTCTTTCATCTGGCAAGGAAACAGAATACATGACAGACTTGAAATGCCTATATCCAGAGAGCAGAAGTTTACAATAAGGAGCAGGAGGCTTAGAGGGACACGAGGAGGTCTTTATTACTGAGAGTGGTTGGAATTTGTAATTGAGTGCCTGAGAGTGTTTTAGAGGCAGATGCCCTCACAATATTTAAGTAGTCGCTGGTAAGTGGGGATCGCTGGTCGGTGCGGACTCGGTGGGCGGGAGGACCTGTATCACTAAACTAAACTAAATATTTGAATGGCCAAAGCAGAGAAGGATACAGACTAGGTGCTGATAAATGGGATTAGCACAGATGCGTTCTTTTGGTAGGCATTGCCAGGGTGAGTCAAAGAGTCTTTGTAGGGCGGGGAAAACATCTGCCACAATTCAATGTAAACCTGTTAAGACTCAAAGTGCTCCCCCTTACTAAATCCACCAGACTAATTCACTCCCACTGTACATATTAATACAGTAAACAACTTGCATTGAACACTACTATATTCTTAATTTTAAATTACTTAAATTGTTCTCTTCTGATATAATTCAAGATTTAAAGACATGTATAACTGTTTTACTGAGTGCCAATCACAGGATGTAAATCTGAGCCATGTACCAATTCATCTTAGGGGGACCCAAACCTTAGCATCTGCATTTCACACCATCCATTCTCGATTTCTTCAAGGGAACAGCTGGAGAAAGGGATAGCATTAAACCTGATTGTCTTGAGTGAACAAAAGCAAAACAATATTCATTTCCACAAATACTGTGTCTGTACAATAAATGTTTTCTTAAAACAAGTATATGGTAGCTGTACATATATAATATATATTATTGCTTCTGACACAAAAGCTTTGCAGATCCATATTAACTTTTTTTCCAATCTGCAAATATATAATCACAGAAAATATTACAATACATTCCACGGCCCTCTCAGTGTCAGTGCAACGCCAAGTCCTTCCTCAGCAAGTAGTCCACATTTTCACTTTGGTGCCATCTCATATTTAAAAACTACACTGAAGATGTTTCCACCAAGCCGCTCTGCCAACCAGGCGTTCTTGATGACAGCGAGTTTCAGGCTTTCACAACGTAATGCAGCATAATAATTTGTATGAATAGCTCGGCCCATGCCTTCAATGATCACTAAGTCAGTCTTCCTCTCCCACACCACCGTCGCCAATCCTTTGTCAAGCCGACTAAAAAAAAGAGAAATACAAGAACCATCAGACGCACCCTGCAACATCACTCTCTAACCTTGAAGGCAATTAAGGAAGGGGAGAAACAAAGTGAGAAGTTAGAAAAGCAGTAAGCGAAGTACATCAATGGCCAAAACAAATACAGGTGCAGAGAGGGTCAAAGTACAGAAAAACAGACCAAGACCTTTTAATAGCTCATTCCTTGCTGATCCTTGCGTTAAAAAAATATTTCCTTCCACTTGGGTTCTGTGGGGGCTCATGATGACAAAGTGGGAATTGCCAACTCTTCCACAGATAGATCAGGTAGTAGCTGATGGGGCTGGTGCAATAGATAGCTCCTTTCATGCAAGGCTTCTATCTGTTTCTGATGCACAGCCTCAACGCTCCCAACACTATCCACCGCCATTAGACATAAATAACTGTAAATAACCTGTTCACGAGTAGTGTAAGGAACTGCAGATGCTGGTTTAAACCGAAGTTAGACACAAAAAGCTGGAGTAACTCAGCGGGACAGGCAGCATCTCTGGAGAGAAGGAATGGGTAACATTTCAGGTTGAGACCCTTCGTCATGAATAAGTTCCGTATCATACTACTTTAAGGAATATTCCTTGACGCACAACATAGTTTGTTCAATTCAAGTTTGATTAATCCTATCAATAAAGATTAAAATTACATGATAATTGTGGGTCACTCTTACATACCTTTAATATTTACCATTTACATTTTATCCTATTGAGCAGCAACATCTAGAGGGCAGACAGAATCCCACCTGCTTTCCTATTCCAGTTATTCTTTGCACTGAAACCACTACCACCTCAGTATTCACTGCATCGATGTCACCACTCAGCACCTCACAGATTCCTTCCTTAATTAACAATGTTTTTCACCTATTCCTTTGGACTCTTATATGACGGCATGGTGGTGCAGCGATAGAGTTGCTGATTTACAGCATTTGCAGCGCCGGAGACCCAGCTTCATTCCCGAATAAGGGTGTTGCCTGTTCGGAGTTTGTACGTTCTCCCCGTGACAGCATGGGTTTTCTCCGAGATCTTTGGTTTCCCGCCACATTCCAAAGACGTGCTGGTATGTAGGTAAATTGGCTCGGTATATGTAAAAATTGTTGTGTGGGTGTGTGTGTTAATGTTAATATGCAGGGATCGCAGGTCGGCGCGGACCCAGTGGGCCGAAGGGCTTGTTTCCGCACTGTGTCTCTAAACCCCCTACTAATGAATTCCCAGTCTTGTCATCCTACAACCAAGTAGCTGTTCTAGCAACTAGATCAGATGCAAAAGCAATGTCAGTTTGCTTGTTAGAGGTTCCTGCACACCTCTGCTTTAAATGTCCAACCCCTAATCTTGTAACTACCAGTGGAAGCATCTCAAAAACTACCCATGGCGTTAATGAATGGAGCAGCCTGCTCAGAGGGCAGAATGGCCTCCTTCTGCCACTGTCTCTGGTGCTCTGGCTAATTGTTGGGGAGCTGGGGTGGGGGGGGCACGGTTTCAATTAGCAGTCCACTGAGCTCTGGCTGACAGAGATGTGAAATAAGTGGAAGAATACTAGAAAAATGTTGATGGACATCACACAGACAAACACAGGCTACACTCCTCCTGCCAGATATTGGCAGAACTGATGCCAGATTACTCAGCCCATGGAGCACATGCATAGCAACCGAACAGGACAACACCTCCCCAATGGTTTAGTTGCTACAGGCAACTTAGCAGCAAAGACCGGAACGTTCCAGAACCCTTGCCAGACTTCTGTTGTCAATCAGGACTGCAGTGCGGTCATTATAAGTGGCCAGTAATTATACTTCATGAGGAAGGATGAATAACCACCACTTGAATTTTGAGTTACCCAATCATCCACATGCCTGACAGATGATTCAATGGGTAGATGAAGGAGGAGCGAGAATGAAAAATGTCTTAAAATGTGAATGAGTCTGGCATTGTCAGCATGACGGGATAGGATTCAGACCAAGAAATTGAATTGCAGTTGACCAACTTGACTTTTTCTTGCACTGTTGAACAAAATTAATTTGTACATTCAAGATCTTACAAAACAAAGGAGCTGGAAAATAAAAAGTAACAGGAAAAGGATAAGATGACAGAACGCAATGTAATGTGTCCGCATTTGAAGAAAGAAATGAGGCCCAACAGAGACAAATAAAATTAAATTAAGTTAAATTAAGAAAAAAAGATTGGGCAATTGGGGTAAACGTACCTCAGATCGAGACATGGTGAACTGGAGCCACTCTGAACTAGCAATAATTTATCTTTTTCTAAAGCTGTCCTGTAAAAATTAAAGGGAGCAAAGTTAAATGGTTATCACTTGCAATGTTTCAGACAGACTTGAACGGAATGATTACAAGGCCATGGAAGGATTAGCAACAGCCTCAACAAACAAGATTACAGGAACCAAATCTATATTACTAAAAGTCTATTCTTGACCGGTTTTGGCCATCTGTGCTGCGATTTCCGAGAGAACGCCGCCATCTACGGCCGTCACCTTGCTCAGAGCCCCCCTCCACCGTATGTGTACCAAGGATTTTTCCCGTCGATGAAAAATGACAGAGATATTAATGATTTTACAAAATTCCCCATTCTCTCTGCTGCCCCTGCTGGCGGCAGGGGGGAGGGACTATAAAACCAGGAAGTGGTGTGCCTCAATCACTGTCTGCAAGCTGGAGGAAGGCAGAGGGTCACGTTTCTCTGAGCTGTGAATAACACTGAACACATGTCTACTCAAATGTAAGTGTCCTTCGTGGTTCTAAAACGCTTGCAGAATGTGTCTATTGGTTCTAAAATGTTTGCAAAAAGTGTCTCTTTTGGTTCTACAATGCTTGGAGAATGTGTATTTTTTGGTTCTAAAATGTTTTTTTAGGTTCTCCCCCCCCCTTTCCTCTCCTTCTCCCCCCCCCTTTCCTCTCCTTCTCCCCCCCCCTTTCCTCTCCTCTCCCCCCCCCTCTCCTCCTCCCCCCCCCCCCCTCTTCCCCCCCCCCCCCTCCCCCTCCCCCTTCCCCCCCCTCCCTCCCTCCTCCCCCCCTCCCCTCCCCCCCCACCTCCACCCCTCTCCCCCCCCCCCCCCCCCCTCCTCCTCTCCTCTCCCCCCCTCTCCTCCTCCCTCCTCCCACCCCCCCTCCTCCCCCTCCCCCCTCCCCTCCTCCATCCCCTCCACACACCCCCCTCCACCCTCCACCCCACCTCACCCCCTCACTCTCTCTCTCCCCTCCCTTTCCCCCCTCACCCACCCTCCCTCTTATCCTCCTCTCCACCCCCTATCCCTCTTGCCCCTCTCTCTGTGTCTCTGTCTCTCTCTCTGCCTCTGCCCCTTCTCTCTCTGCCCTCACTCTCTCTACGCCCCCCCCCCTCTAGATGTGACTGGGGGCTATGCGTCAGTAGATAGGGTGGTTATGGGGTAAAAGGAGCAAATTAATAATATTAATATAATATCAAGGGGGTAATTAGCGTGAGTGGGGGGGGGGGGGGGATAGTTAGTGTGTGTGACGCTGCCTCCCCCCCCCCCCCCCCCCCCCACAACCGCACATTGGGGGAACAGACCCAACTGGTCTGCACTTGGTCTAGTAACTATTAAAAATATGGCAGAAAATCATCAGATCCCTGGAGAAAGACCAAGCCCTCATATACAATTTCTTCTGTTGAGAGAAACAGTGTAAAATGTTGTGTGGCTTTTTTTCGCTCAATTAAAGTGGGAATCAATAAGCACAAAGGTCCTGTTCCTAGGTAAATCTTTCACAAGTGAGCTTAGTTGGTTGCCTGTATCAGGAAGTTATTTGATGGAAGAGGGCATCATCATTGGAACTGGCCTTGTCTTCACTCTCTGAGCAAGATCAGTTCCTGAACTAAGACTGGCTAAACTCAAGACGATGCAAGCAGCTTATCTATAGCTATTCCAAGATCCACAGAATCTTACAGCATCAAAGGAAACATTTCAGCCCATAGTCCCACTGTTTCGTTAGCCGTGTAAATTCAATGAAATTCAACAAGAAAACAAAACTGCAAAGTGGTCCATGTTATCAGAATTCTTCTGACAAGTAAGTGGTTTAATTTACCTGAACCAAAGGTGGATGAAGTTCAGTTCCATACCTGATGACTGAATCCATTGCTGCAATCCTCTCCGTAACTATTGTCAACTCACAGCAAGTAACATCATTTAATGCTGGTCCTGAGTTACTGGCTAAAATAACCTGCATTGGAAAACAATAATGTCAGAAAGCTCGGAGTGAAATTAAACAAATCCACTTCCGTGCTGTAAAAGCCGCATGGCAAAATAAGACTCAAATTTCTCCCATTGCATCAAATGCATCTACAGCAATGATCCAGAAGTTCCAGCACATTGTCCAAGCACTGTCACTGCCTATCCACTCTCCATATAGTATTAGTCCCAGCTGCTTGGACTGCTCATAAAGGAGGGAAAATGGATGATAGACAGAGAAAGATGATCAGGCACCAAATTGGCAACATCTACACAAAGTTCTTCTGCACAACAGCTAGCTGGCAAAGTGAAGATGTGGGAAGGGGAGAAGTTGTGAACAAGGTAATCTTTGACACACTTATAACTCAGGAGGTGATGTTTATCATGAATAAATATAGTTTTCAAAATGATTTATTCCTCTCCAACATGTCAACTTACTGTTACTGCAATGTGAAAACCCATCCTACACGTAGCAAAAACACTTGATGAAACTAGCATGGCGAGTGAAATTACATGAGATGTATCTAACTGACATTTCTCCATGTGAAAAGTCTTAAGTGAAACACAGATTTCCTCCAATGTTTGTTGCGAACCATGTCATCCAAGGGAGGAAAAGGAAGATGTATGAACAGCCAGACATCCTATTATTAGCTCTTTCTCCCTCCCAGCCCTTGAATATACAGAGTGTGGAGGGATATAGATTATGTGTTGGCACATAAAGAATTTGTTTTGCCATCATATTCAGCAGACATTGTAGGCCAAAGGCCCTTTCCTATGTTGACTGTTCTATGTTCTAATTTAAAGGGCTCAGCTGGATCTGTACAGATGGATCATGTATGATAGAATTCTACAGCACAGATACAGGCCCTTCAGCCCAGCTTGTCCACGCTCACCAAGATGCCCCATCTTAAAGTAATTGTGTTCTGCACCTCTATTCCACCTAACTTTGCATGGCACACGGATAAAACATCCATATTAATATAGTGTACACATAAAATAGATATGAGCATTTTAATTTATTATTATAGAAGTTCAAACATGGTAAATGCTCTCTGCTTAAACAAATGCAGCAAAGAGCACACAATTACACCATCGCACCAGAACAAAATTTGAAACTAAATTACATTTTTATATCTTTAACATTTGTTCAATTTGTAGCCAAGCCTACAGCAAGAACACTTCAAACTTAGAATAAAACATTAATGGCACCAGGCAGCTGTGCAGTAGCTTCAGTGTGTGAAGCCTATAGTCAATGACCTAAAGCTCACACAGGGTTGGGAGTGGGGAAGGATTAACAGCTGACCTCCTGAGCGACACTAATGAAAGAACATCTCCCTAATAGATGGAAAATAAGTTATCATCCTCCCAATTCTCATCTCTTCTGTACTTCTGCTTTCCTGGAGTCACCATTGAATATCAGGGCACCCTTGAGGCTAATCTGGTCAAACATTCACACATGTAGAGCAGGTTTTAGCTGGTGTTGGAGCAAAAATGGAAAGGCCACGTGAAGTTGATGTTATTTAAGGCTGAGCTCCTGGTGCACGAGCACCAGTTTTGATAAATCACCTGTTACAAAGTAACGGGAGACTTATTTAAGACTGGTACTCGCACACCAGGAGGTCAGCTTTAAGTAACCGCGCGGCCTTTCCATTTTTTCTCCCACAAAACCTCCTACACTGGTACCTTAATTTTTAAGGCCTGTCCTCTCTGCACACTGGTACCCAGTTGTTATTGGATAAGGTTCATTGGTGTGATGCATTTAACTCCCAAGTAGCTCAGTGTATTACCGGCAGTTGTGGGGCCCACTGCCACCAAGTCCAGCACAATGGCTCAGACAGTGAAGCCTCAGCGCTCACAAACAAACAAATTCACTAGTTAAGCAATTTGGGGTAGCACAAGGAATAGAACAAGAGGAGGGGTCGGTAGGTGGTTCATTATTTCACAATGAAATGAAGCAATGTGCGATACCTTACCTCAGTGCCTTTGGACAGCAGCTCCCTGACAAATGGGAAAACTCCAAGAATTATGTCTATCCCACTATTATCTACGAAAAATAAGGCACATTTGTGAGGAGGACCCTGCAAGAGAAAGCCAGTAGCGTTTGGTATTTGATCACTAAGTAAATCTCATCTCAGCTTTTTAATCTCTAATCATTCAATTGGTCATGTCTTGAAGAAATGTGCTGAATTTCTTGCAGAGTCTGTTTTCATAAAACAGAACTATCCAGAGAACTTAATGGCATTGCGAATAGTTATTACTGACATATGATAGGAATAGAATAGAACTACGAACATCAGATTGATATATATATATTCTGGATATAAAAACTTCTACCTCCCCATTAGATTGAAATTGCTGCAATTGGTTTTCCAGGTGCTTTGTTCACAATCGCTTAGAAGCAAAATGTCAATTGAAAACAATTTTAAAGAGAAAACTAGAAAGAAACATTAGCTTTCTGCACACATTTTCTAACACATTTATCCCGAATAAGGCACTTACAGAACTCAGTATTCAACAGCTTCAATCTTACTAGCAGCATAGACAAGGAAGGCAAGCTCCTGTGAGAGCCGTCATTTGAGAGGGGCTGTCTCAAAATCACAGTGTAGGCTTTGGGGAACTTTGGGCTTTGGTGTGGAGGACAAGCCGAATTAGGCAAGATAAGGTCCTTCCTTTCTTGATCTCATCGTCTCCTTCACAGGCGATAGATTATCGATTGACATCTATTACAAACCCACCGACTCCCACAACTATCTCGACTACACTTCTTCCCACCCAGCTTCCTGCAAAGACTCTATCCCCTTCTCCCAATTCCTTCATCTACGACGCATCTGCGCCCAAGATGAGGTGTTCCTTACCCGGACATCAGAGGTGTCCTCATTCTTTAGGGAACATGGGTTCCCCTCTTCCATCATAGATAAGATCCTCACACGTGTCTCCTCGGTACCCCGCAGCTCCGCCCTTGTTCCCCCTCCCCTAGTCGCAATAGGGACAGAGTCCCCCTAGTCCTTACCTTTCATCCCATTAGCCGTCGCATACAAAACATAATCCTCCGACATTTTCGACACATCCAACGGGATCACATCTAGTGGCATCTTCCCATCTTCACCCCTTTCCGCCTTCTTCAGAGACTGTTTCCACCACATCTCCCTGGTTAACACATCCCTTCCCACCCAATCCACACCCTCCCCAGGTACCTTCTCATGCAACTGCAGGAGATGCAACACCTGCCCCTATACCTCCTCCCTCAACTCTGCCCAGGGACCCCGACAGTCCTTTCAGGTTTGACAGAATTTTCATTTGCATCTCCCCCAACCTCATCTACTGTATCCGTTGTTCAAGATGTGGACTCTTATGTATCGGCAGGACCAAACGTAGACTGGGCAATCGTTTTGCTGAACACCTTCACTCAACCTGCCTGGACCTACCTGATCTCCCGGTTGCTAAACACTCTAATTCCCCTTTCCATTTTCACACACTGTCCTAGGCGTCCTCCTTTGTCAGAGTGAAGCTAAACGCAAAATGGAGGAACAGCATCTTTTATTTCGCTTTGGCAGCTTTCAATTGACTTTCAGTCTGAAGAAGGGTCTCGACCCAAACGTCACCCATTACTTCTCTCCAGATGCTGCCTATCCCGCTGAGTTACTCCAGCATTTTGTATCTACCTTGGATAAATATTTATCAGATGATGAGATCCAATAATACTATTTTACAAATTTGTTTCATGTATACAGCTATGGCATCATATGATTCCACACAACCAACAAATCACTTTTAAGGAACCATCTTGTGGCTCACTCCCACGTTTTACACCCATATCTAAAATTAAAGCTTTGACCACTATTTCTCAGATCATCCTGGTGGAATAACCTGACCTGCAAACAGTGCAAATGCAAACAGTGGCCATGCATGAAAATTCCTACCTTAAGTCGCTCGATCCAGTCATTATATGCATCGACCAGCCAAGGGCGTGCTGAGAAATACAAAAGCATGCAAGAGTTAATCATTCACACCAAATCCATCAGGGATGGACTCTGACAAAGTCTGAAACCCTCGGAGAAGAAACATTTCAGTATTAGACCAATACTGTGTCTATGCTGGGACACGTCAATATCTGACTCAGTAACAAAAAGTAATATTGTCACTGCCATGTGCAGACAACAGGACATGCGAGTGCAGAAAATGTTAACGATTCAAACAAACATGTAGAGGCTTCAGAGTTCAGGAGATATTCTTGAAGCATTAATCTGACATCGCACTCTCTTTTTGTTTGCTGCATTTTTGATGCGGTTGTGGTCCTTTGATTTTGAAGTGAATTAGTTGGTGCAAAATCTTCCATCTTATCAGATCTGTCTTCTTTCCTGGATTATGTAGTGAGCACAATAATGAACCACTATCGCTGAAAGTATCATATCCGAGCATGTTGCACCAGGGTCAGGGTTTGGGGAGAGGGGAATTGTGTACCGCTGTTGATGTGGAATATTTAATATTAAGTTATAGCACCAACTGGGAATTGTCCTTCTTATTGTAGAGTTGAATTACTTTAAATTCTTACGACGACACAAGACGCAACACGGCTCCTTACCTTGCAGTCGTTTCATCGCTTCTTCAAAACCAAACGCTGAATTTGTTTCAAGAACACTAAATGTGACAACAGAAAGACATGATCAAAGACAGGCAGGTCCAGGACGTTGCAAAGGATACTGAAATAAGCTCACTTTGCTAAATGTTATTACAACAGTTAAACCGTGTTTCAAAAACCAGTTGCCCCTTTAGTCTGTAAATGCACTATTTTCCCCTGAGATTTCACCAACCCAGCAAGATATCATAGTATTAAACAGTTTATTGAGTTTCTGTCAAACTTACTCTGAAACAGCTTTGGCTCCCCAGTCAAAGACATTTCCTGCTAAGAGACCTTTCACTAATGCAAACTGGCGCTCCTCCATGCTCAGGGAGTCCAAGTTCTCCACCACCTTCTGAAAGTGTTTCAATGCAACGTCATTTTCCCTTTGCTTCACCTGGAAAACAGTGAATGCACAAGGCTCCAGTCAAATTTCAGAAAATGACAAAAAACTAACACATGAATGTTATACATGGATCACAAACTGATGCTCATCTTCTAATGTCGTGCAAGTAACCAAAGTGGGGTATAAATGTCTGTTGCAATTTCAGGGTTGTTTATACTCTGTGCAACAGACCATGTGCCACAGACTAGTCTCGACAAACTTAGGTTCAAGTTCGAGTTCAAGTTTGCGTTTATTGTCACTTAACCAATTAATGTACAGTGAAATTTGCAACCAAATGTCCATCTGCACACAACATAATACTGATTGCATTGACTCACATGTGCAAAAATTAACCGAATGCTACAATTAGCATAAGCTCCTGGGCGTGAAAAGAAATACACAAAAGAGGTTCAGCAGGTTGTGGAATGAGATTTGGGCAACAGTACACAGGTCAGATTTCTTAAAAGGATAAATGAATCTATCATATAAAATATAATGCATTCACATTTAACTTACCCCTCCTAAAATACAATATCCCCTGGCTGAGGAATCACTGGCACAATTTCAGAATAAATGGCACTCAATTTAGAACCGATACAAGGATAAATTTCTCCAAGTCAAGTCAAGTCAAGTTTATTCGTCACATACACATACGAAATGTGCAGTGAAATTCAGGGGATGGCGAATCCTCGGGCTTGTCTATCCAGGAGGGTGGTAGAGGCTCAGTCACTGCATTCAGTCAATTTAGATCAATAGATTTCTGAACATTAAAGGGAATAATACTGGAAAATGGAGCTGAGATTGATCAGCTATGATCATAATGACTGTTGCTGCAGCCCCAAGGGCCAGATGATCTATTGCTCCCATTTCTTATGTTCTTATTACAGGGTCTCAACACTATTAATCTGCTAGTAATGCCAACCCCAGACTAATATAAGCATTGCAAAATTTATGGGGAAAATCTTTCTCTACTACATACAGATGTTTACCCCAACACTGGTGAAATCTTAAAGATACAAAGTTCCTTTCATTGCACCTTTTCTGATCCCAAGAGGTCCCAGAACAATACATGATTAATATATAAAACATAGAACAATACAGCACAGGAACAGGCCCTTCGGCCCACAATGTTTGCGCCGAACATGATGCCAAGTTAAACTGATCTCATCTGCCTGCACATGAACCATATCCGTATATTTCCTGCATTTCCATGTGCCTATCTAAAAGCCTCTTAAATGCCATCATGGTATCTGCCTCCGCCATCACTCCTGCTAATGCGTTCCAGATCCACCACTGTGTAAAAAACATGTTCTGCACATCTCCATTAAACTTTCCCCCTCTCACCTTACCTCCATGCTCTTTAGTGTTGGACAGATCCACCCTGGGAAAAGGGTTCTGACAGCCTACCCTATCTATCTATGCCACTCTGAAATACTTGTGAAATACTTGTGAAATTAATCACTGGTAGGAGACACAGCAGCCAATGTGTACTCAGCCCTTAAACATAGCAATGCGTCGTTGACCTGAAATTCTGTTTTTATAGCAAGAAGATAAATTACTCAATAATCTATTTCACCAATGATGCTTAATGAGTAAATCTGGGCCAGGACACAAGGAGAAGATACCTGCTTGTTGTCAAGCTGGTTCATAAGATCTTTTTTGACTGTGAGGGGCAAGTAGAACCTTAATTTATCATCTGCTAGATACTACTCGTTCAGCATTGTATTAAAGCATCAAGTCCCTGGAGCAGGAAGTTGAAGCAACAATCAGAATGAAAAAGAAGCTCCATGAAAACTCAATGCTAGAAATATGAAAGATATGAAATTAGAACAGAAAATGCTGAGAACACGCCGCAGGTTAGGCAGCAGTGGTGGACTGTGAAGCTGAGTTACATTTCAAGATTGAAACCTTTTGTCAAATTGACCTCTGATGTTTAAATCCAGGTTTTCTGAAGTATAAGCCAGAAAGGAAATGAGATAGCGGCACGGTGGTGCAGCGGTTGCGTTGCTGCCTTACAGCGCCAGTGACCCGGGTTCGATCCTGAGCACGGGTGCTGTCTGTATGGAACTTGTACATTCGCCCTGTGACCACGTAACTTTTTACCGACCGGCTAGTCCGGATTCCTCCCACATTCAAAAGACCCACAGGTTTGTAGGTTAATTGGCTTCTGTAAACTGTTCATAGAATGTAAGATTGTGCTAGTATATGGGGAGATCACTGGTCGGCACAGTCTAGGTGAGCCAAAGGGCCTGCTACTTTATCAAAGGTGAAGTTGTTAAACTGTAGGATCCTCATCAACATTAAGGGACACTGCAGTTTGTGGGATTCTGCTGTGCACAAATTGGCTGCCATGTTTCCTGCATATCAAAAATCATGATTTGTCTATGTAGAACTTTGAGAGACATCTGAGGAGCGACACAAAAATAAACTATATAAATGCAGGAGTTTACTTTTCTTGCAGGACAAAGCAACTCAATTAATTGGCACCCCACTGATCACCCAAAACACTTATGTACACTATATGTCCAGCATGAAGCATCAACAGCTGGTTAAGGCTAACTTGATAGCATAACCTAAATTTACAATTCAAAAAGACGAGGGCAGCAAATTACATGCATTTAAAAAAATCTCATCTTTGTTACTGCAAGTCCTGCCGCAAATCTGTTTCCAATGCGCAAATCCCTTCAACATACTCTTCGCCCCCCACCCCCCAAAAACATAACCCCCATCTCATCCTGGGGTTAATTTCTAACATATGTTTTCGCAGAAAACATAAGCAAAAACTAAATAAAGATGTAAGAAAACCAGTTGCATTTTTCCAGTATTTTGTAGCTGCCTCAACCCATGGGACACTTCCTCTGGCCATAAGTTCAACTTGCAATGCAAGTGTTACATTAATTTAAAGAACCCATTTTAAGTTCAAATATTACAAAGGGGAAGAAAGGAAAAATAATTATTCACCCCAGTGTCTCTTATCAGTATATTAAATAAATCAAACAATTATCTAGATTTTTTTGTTCCTCATTTCCTTGTCATTTTGCTTGAAAATCACACCTTTGTAAAAAGAAAGTATTTGCAACTGTTCCAAATCAACTCAGTCATTGCTCACTTTTACCTGTGTATTACTGTGCATTAGTATGGCATGATTTTATTGGAATGTACGCAAGACAAGGCTGTATCACTGTACATGTGACAATAACGCAACTACAACTTACAAAAATCTAGCATTATTGATTTTTAATTATTAGGTGTTTATTTAGTTTAGTAACACAGTAAAATTGGAAGTAGTTTAAAATAAAGAATCTCCTTCAAAGTCTTTTCTACAAAAAGAGTTAGTGGTGAACTAGCGCGGTGAGTAGGCTGCACACATTTCTGGTGATACCGGAGAGCATTGTTTGCACAACAGCACCCCCTAGCAGCCAACTCTTCATCGTACAATCCCTAAAATAGTTCAAACGCTCTTTCATTGTCAACCACACAGTACTGTCAGCACAGGTCACTGTTTTCTATCATCAACGCAACATAAAAGTCAAAGACACTCAGCCAACCCTTTGTTTTGCATGTAAATGAATGCCATTTCTTTTTTCGAGATAAAGTAAAGGAAAGCAGGAGTGCCTACTTTTGAGTAAGGATCTGGAAAGTTGAATTCATTCAGACAGTGCTCCCGCGTGTCCAGCAAGCTTCTGACTGTTAGGGATCCATATGCACTGAGAGAAAATGGAAGTGAAAAGCATTTTCAGGATATACCAGGACAGCTAAAGATGTATAAAAATTTATGTGATCAACAATCATAATGCTGCCTAAGATCACATTCCCCAATGGAAAGTGAAGGAAGTGAGAATATTAGATTGAACTTGGCTTTGATAATTTCCATACTAAAAAGTTTATTAACACGCATGTCATTCCTTGTGAAGTACTGCAGGGTTCCAATTATTTTCAGGGAAGGGCTCTAAGCAAGTAGTTGAGACTTCAGGATTGAAGAAAATAGGGAGGATGGAAATAAAACTGATATATACAAGTCTGGGTATTTTTTTTTTTAATTATTTATTTTTAACTATAAATTCACCATTACGGATTTCCCAAGTCAAGCATTTTTGTTCAAGTATCTCTCCGCCTCTTTGGCAACTGTATACTTTATATTTGTGAAATACCAAACCTTTTTCATAAAACCTGCCACAATGGCCATGGATCTTTGAATTCACCTTCTACAAGCTTGCTGGTCACACAATAATACAAGGTTTTATGTACTCACAACAGCAATCCCAATCAATTACTTTACAATAAATCCAGGCAGGAGACCAGTACTGGACATGTTTTAAATCGACAAATCCAAACTGCTCTCTTCCTTTCAGCCACGCTACAATAAACTATATCACTCTCAAATAACGTGCAACAGATTCCAAAAATATTTCCCCCTAATGAATCTGTGTTAAACTGCTTCCACTGTCTTCTTGGAGTACCTAGCCCATATCATTACTACTACTCTCAATAATATAATGTGTCTGCAAATTAGTTTTGAATTTACCTCCTTAAATTGCAGGCTGTCTCGTCTGGTGCTACTGTTCTGGACAAGATGCATTAGTCCCTTTAGAATCCTAAGAACAGCAATCATTAACTTCTCAACCTTTTCTTTTCCAATAACAACATTCCCAATGTATCCCCCAACACCCAATCCCCCTATCACCTTACAGTCCCGTGGCAACCAGAACTGTGATCAGTATCAGAAGCACTTGCATCAATGAGTATTACACCTGCAAGGTTATGTGACATGTCCATACAATTACACAGACCAGGCAGCACTGAAATGAGCTACTGAGTTCAGCTAGCATTTATGCACCCCCATCCCAGGTCATCCCATCCTAGCTGCATTCTATCTTAATACCATTGCTATTTGCCTCGGCTATTCCTGGTGAGGGAGCTGCAGTTCAACTTTGATTTATAACAAACCAAACATTAGAATTTAATCAATTAAATATTTATATTCACAATCTCATCATATTCAATATTTGAAGTGATCAACACATTGGGATTGGGTGTTTTGTGGATCAATCTACATGTAATCGCGATCTATTTTAAAAAAAAGTCAAAACTCACAATGGTTGATGCCTCAATGTCTGAAGTTTGTGCCTATATTTCTGGCGAAATTTCTCTGCTCGCTCTGGGGCATCCAGTGACTGTGGCTGACTGACGACTGCCCGCTTTACTACCTGAAACAAAGGAAATGAAACAGGTTCATATTGCATCGACCAATCTTGGCTGAATTTTCTGCAGTTTTAAAGAACAACAAGCAGGAACCGTGATGAGGAACTTGCATTGACGTTGTTCTTTAGCATTTCCTCAGAGCAACTCAAAGCATTTCACAACCAACTAATTACTTCTCACACGGTTCTAATAAAGGCCAGCCTTGCCGGCAACTATTCCAGAGCAATAGACATCAAAGACCATTAAAATTTGATTTTGAAAGTGTTGGTTGGGGACAATTTAGAACTGAAAAAAAAGTGAACATAACTCGTTCCATAATGCAGATTCATTGTCAGGATATCATACTCTTGCCTGAGGCAGGGTAGCCAATCAGCTCATATTCCACCCAGGGAACCACACAACTTCCACAATTCCCTCCTTAACCACTAAGGGGCGGTGAGGAGCCATTCATATTCTGACTCTCCTCAGTGCTATGAACACATTGTAGTATTGATCACACAGGTTATCACACAAACATCTGGTGACACGGTTCCAAGCTCATAATTATCTCCAACCTACAACCACAATTGTACTGTCATCCATCATCAGCAGGCTCAATTCTTCCCAATACTTTCCTGACCATTTAAAAACTTTCTTCCTCTTGCTCTAGCCCGTCATGCATTCCCAATCAGAGATGAGCTCGGGTGTAAGATTTATACACCACCCAAACACAGCTCCCACCCGAGGACTTATCTTCTCAATACCAGCTGTATCCTCAGTTTCTTTGTCTCCACCACTGAATAGCAGTGCCTTCCGCTACCTCAGCCCCAAGCTCTTGAATTTTCTCGTTTAAGAATCTCATTAAAACCTAACTATTCAATCAATCATTGTCATGCACCATTTCTTTGACTCAGTTTTACATTTTATCATGATCACATAACTACGAAGCACCTCGAGACACATATAAATGCAGAATACAGATAGACAGCTAGCTGAGCTCCTGTTTTGTGTATTTAAGCTCCATAATACTGTTTTACAAATCTCAGATAATAGCATACCAAGTCATATTGAAGTGCAATAGCATACCAAGTCATATTGAAGTGCAACCAACAGGTAGCATTTCTAAATGCAAAGTGACAACTGTGTTATGTCCTATATGAGAATGTATTCCCATGATGCTTTCAAGAGAGAGCTAGATCGGGCTCTTAAAAATAGCAGAGTCAGGGGATATGGGGAGAAGGCAGGAACGGGGTACTGATTGGGGATAATCAGCCATGATCATATTGAATGGCGGTGCTGGCTCGAAGAGCCCAATGGCCTACTCCTGCACCTGTTGTCCATTGAAGCAAGAAGTTTGATAGAATGTTTGCTGTACTCGGGGGGGGGGACAGGCATTCTTAGCAGCAAATAAGAGGCTTGTATATAATTTTTCTAAGAGTAGGGCAGTCTGTGGAGTTCTGCCAAGAATGCCCTTTTTTTGCCAGTTAAAAAAACATTATCTCAAAGCTCAGCTTCCACAATGTCTCGTGGCAGCTGCTGCATCTTCATCACCAGCACCTCGAGATCAAGAATCACATGCTTTCATTCCAGATCTGAGGGAGGAAAGATCTCAATTCTTTTAGCTCTGTTTTCTTTTGCACACCAGTAACAAGAGGGGTATGGCAGGGTGAGACTTAATGGAGCAGTTTCTTATATTCTCTTTAAACTAACCAGGGCTCCACTTCCCATGCTCCTGTGAAACGCACTGGGACCCAGTTTCGATTGCGCCCTTTTTAGTCACCAGTGCCCCCATTTCCCAGTTCCACCAGATACCATTTCCTGCACTCCTTTTAAACTCACAAAAGCCTCATTTCCCACACAAGGGGCAGGTGGCCATCTATTTGATGGAAAATAAAACTCCCTTCAAACTTGCTGGAGCTTTGCTTACTGTGCTGCCCTGAGACTTGCTGGGGCACTACTTGCCGTGCTCCACTGGAACTCACTGGGCTCACTGAAAACCTATCACATTATGTGTAATATTTTAAAAAGTGAATTAAAAGTGTGGTGTATTAATAGGAATAACATCCGATAGCAAGGGAAAATTTGATTAGTGGGAAAAATTGATAATTTCCATCAATGGGAACAGTTTTTCTCTATTGTTCAGGATTCTAAATAGAACAAGTCCCCTCTAGTTCACGGAGAACCTAATTCTATCCAGAAAATTGAAGTCTCTATGTTTTGAATAATTTTAAGAAATCCTTTCCATGCACTCAGAGCCTTTACACTTAAGTATGGCATACAGAACTGGTTAAATTCTCCGTCTTTTTATGGACATTCTCAAAGTGCCCTGCCTAAGGTGACTAAGCCATACAACAATTCTCAGAGATGGGGAATGTGCCTCCATCCTCTTGTCTGTTACATGGTAAACCAATGTTGCTGAGATGTGACCAAATTTCCAGCACAGTCCAGAGCTCCTGGATGTGCAACTTAGAGCAAACTGGGCGGAGAGGTTAGCACAGTAAAAATTGTGCAGCATTAATTCAGTGCTGAATGTCAGAGGTGAAAGTGCAACGCAGAGAAATGTTCGTCAATACTAAGCTACGTATTCAGACTGATTATTGGGCTTAAAATCTGTAAATTGAATTTCTCCTGGTTTAGGGAATAAAAAGTACCATAAAACATACATCTTGTTCAATTCCAGATTCGTCTGATCTTAGTCAGTGCCATTACTGAGAATTTGCACTTTTAGCTTTGTTAAAGAAGAAAAGACAAAAGCTGGGCTTTCCTTATCTGATCATTACTCAGGAAATATTCATGGAAAAGCTAGGTGTGCAACTTAATAGAGATTCAGTCTACTTTCATGGAACTGCCAGATTGGATGATTTTCTCTACTTGCTCACAGTGAATGTTCAGTTGAACAAGATATTGAGAAGATGTCACACCTTCAATGGCCAGCAGTTGGAAAAGGGTGGGGGGGAGAGAGAGAAAGAGACATAATTGCCAAATAAAACTTGCAAAGAATATTGTATAGGAAGGAACTGCAGATGCTGGTTTAAACCAAACATAGACACAAAAAGCTGGAGTAACTCAGCGGGTCAGACAGCATCTCTGGCAAATTGGAATAAGTGACATTTCAGGTTAATACCCTTCAATATTATCTGCTTCATCCTAGGAAGATGAAGTAGCGTGTTTCTATCACAGCAGCAGCAACTTCCAAGGCCATGGAGAATATCACAATTGTATTTAGGAGGAGATTTGATAACCACACAAGGGAAAAAAAGAGGCCAGCAGAGACCAGTTGCATCGAAATGCCTGTTCTGGCAATATAGATTGTAAGCAATTCTACGTATATGTAACTTACACCATCTAAAGCATCTTCGAAGCAGCTCAGCCAATATTCCCTTGCCATGGCATCTTCAGTGAGGTCAACGGTATCTGGGACGTACGATGATGCATCGTGTAGGAGGGGAAGATTCACCAGCTGCCGATCCAGACGATCCATCTCCAACATGTCAAACTGCCAATGAACCAAACCTTGAATTTACTGTCCAAAGAAACATTTACTTTTAAATTCCCACTTGGCATGTATGCGCGCTCAAAATTCTGAATGTATGGTCATACGCACAAAGATTCTATCTGATTATTTTTGTGTCGACAATAATTAGCGCTTCCATTTCACACCGACAATAATAATAATGAGCTAAAAATAAGCTAGAAGGCTTCAAAAGCATTGTAGCCACAAAAAGCAGGAAAACAGAATTAATTCTACTTCTAGTTCTATAAAAGCCAAAAACTGGTCATAATGTAGAAAAAACATAGATAAAAGCTATGCCACCAGCACCTCACTTAGCACACAATGTGCTACTAGGAACAAGCAGTACGGGAATCAGCGTTGAAAGAGGTCAATGTGGCAATATATTGGAAAGATGCGTTACTGATAGACGGTGGGGCAGGGAGCCTGCAGCAAACCAGAGCCTCCAGCAGAGTGCATGCTAGGGCAAGCCAGAGCATGTGACATCGTCACTGAGTTTGGACGTGTAGGGCTTAGGGCAGGGGTTGGCAACCTTGTTCTGCATAGGGGCCAGGACCCATGTCTGTGAGTGGATGGCAGGCCACATCTATCGCCATAATGTGACACTTGGTGTTGCTTTTCGCTTTAGTTTTCACATGTTTTTCAATTAGTTTTCTGCAGTTTCCAGGTCCCTCGCCTGCCCCGGGACTGGCGGTAGCGCCCAGGGACGAGCTGCAGTTCCCAGATCAGCTCGCATCCCCGGGACTGGCTGCAGTACCCAGGTCGCGAAAACGAAATGAAAAAATACGCGCCTGCGGGCCGGATGATTTTGGGTTACGGGCCGGTTCTGGCCCGTGGGCCGCAGGTTGCCGACCCCCGTCTTAGGGCTTACCCTTGTCATCACCATTGGCTCACACTCACCATGCTAGCCAGCCTGCAGCCTTGAACTCTACAACCTAGCAGCAGGTGGCCTCACTGCTTACTCCTGGTTACCAAATATCATCATCACCAGAAACTTGCACCAAGCCAAGGGTCAGTTCATTGCTGGAGGAAACCCAGTGGTGAGCAGGGATTCGCACTAGGTCCCTGGCACCCAAATCCTCAGAGAATGCAGAGGAAATGTTTGGGAATTACATCTAGGAGGGACTATATGTCAGTCAAGAGAAACTTTAGACGATCTCCTTGTAAAGAGAAAAGTTAAGGGAGCCACTCTGAATCAGTTTCTATGCTGAAAGATTGGAAAACTAAATGCCACAGACAAACATTTACACAAGTTGTTCTGACCCTGAAAGGAGAATGCAAACATTCCTGAAAGGGTGATGCTCACTTAGAAGCAATGTAAAAATCTACTGGCCAATGGGGAAAATACAAGGGAGTGGGGCTCGGTGGATAACTCTTTAAAATGGCTGAATCTGCTTCATCAGTGTACAGTTTGATTATGTAATTAAAATTAAAGCTAATCAATAGCACAGATACATGTCCAATTTAGCAGTCAGCTACTGGAGGCATTTAAACTGCATAAAGGTTGAAAACCCTTTGAATCCTTACAATCTATCACCAATGCACACAATGTACTGCTTTCAATCTAACTATCCATTCGCAGGTGGATTTAGTATATTTTCAATTGACAACTTTGGAAAGACCGTGGGACATGCAAGGAAATAAAACAGATGGGCTTATAAAGTGCCAGTATTGCATTTCAAGTGTGACCAAGCACAGATTAGTAAATTGAGCATGCCATCCAGCAATTCCCTCTAAGGAATATGCAAACAGTAGCTGTAATCAACAATAATAGACTCCTCACAACACAGCAGAGACAAATTATGACTGCAGCTAAAGACATGGCTAATCAACCTATTCACCTTCAATGCTGATTGTCCATTAAACTGCTGATTACTATTTTTCACTCCTTCTCTAAAGGGATAAGAGTTACACAGGGGAGCTAAGACAATCAAGCAAAGCTGGGGGAGTGCAAAATAAAGAGGATCACTTACTGAAAACTGCAGGAGGATTATCAGAACATGGAAGAGACCAGAAAGGAGTGAAAGATGCACGTTAGAATGTACAGTGCCCTCTATAATGTTTGGGACAAAGACCCATCATTTATTCATTTGCCTCTGTATCCACAATTTGAGATTTGTAATAGAAAAAAAAGTCACATGTGGTTAAAGTGCACATTGTCAGATTTTAATAAAGGCCATTTGTATACATTTTGGTTTCACCATGTAAAAATTGCAGCAGTGTTTATACATAGTCTCCCCCCACCCCTCCCCTTTCAGGGCACCATAATGATTGGGACACAGCAATGTCATGTAAATGAAAGTAGTCATGTTTAGTATTTTGTTGCATATCTTTGTATGCAATGGCTGCTTGAAGTGTGTGATTCATGGACATCATCAGTTGCTGGGTGTCTTCTCTGGTGATGCTCTCTGCCAGGCTTGTATTCGCAGCCATCTTTAGCTTATGCTTGTTTTGGGGGCTAGTTTTCTCTTCAGCATATAAAAGGCATGCTCAATTGGGTTCAGATTGGTTGATTGACTTGACCACTCAATAATTTACCCTTTTTTAGCTTTGAAAAATTCCTTTGTTGCTTTAGCAGTATGTTTGGGATCATTGTCTGACTGTAGAATGAACCGCCGGCCAATGAGTTTTGAGTGATTTGTTTGGACTTGAGCAGATAGGATGTGTCCATACACTTCAGAATTAATTATGCTATTACCATCAGCAGGTGTGTCATCAATGAAGATAAGTGAGCCAGTACCTTCAGCAGCCATACATTCCCAGGCTATAACACCCCCACCACTGTGTTTCACAGATGCGTGGTATACTTTGGATCTTGGGCAGTTCCTTCTCTCCTCTATGCTTTGCTCTTGCCATCACTCGGTTAAATCACTTGCCATTAATCTTCATCTCATCTGTCCACAATACTTTTTTCCAGAACTGTGGTGCTCTTTTGAGTACTTCTTGGCAAACTGGAACCTGGCAATCCTAATTCTGCAGCTAACTAGTGGTTTTCATCTTGCAGTGTAGCCTCTGTATTTCTGTTCATGAAGTCTACTGTGGACAGTGGTCATTGACAAATCCACACCTGACTCCTGAAGAGTGTTTCTGATCTGTTGGACAGTGTTTGGGGATTTTTCTTTATCATAGAGATAATTCTTCTGTCATCAGCTGTGGAGATCTTCCTTGGCCTGCCAGTCCCTTTGCGATTAGTAAGCTCACCAGTGTTCTCTTTCTTCTTATTGATGTTCCAAACAGTTGATTTTGGTAAGACTAAGGTTTGGCTGATGTCTCTAACAGTTTTATTCTTGTTTCTCAGTCTCATAATGGCTTATTTGACTTTCATTGGCACAACTTTGGTCCTCATGTTGATAAACAGCAATAAAAGTTTCCAAATGTGATGGAAAGACTGATGGAAAGACTAGGTGCTGAGAGCTCTCTTATTGCATTAAGAAGGCAATTAAACCCATCTGAGCAATTACAAACGCCTGTGAAGCCATGTGTCCCAAACATTATGTTGCCCTGAAATGCAGGGGACTATGTATACACACCGCAGTAATTTCACATGGTGAAACCAAAATGTATAAAAATGTAATTTAATAAAATCTGACAATGTGTACTTTAACCACATGTGATTTTTTTCCATTACAAATGTCAAATTGTGGAGCACAGAGGCAAATAAATAAATGGCGGGTCTTTGTCCCAAACATTATGGAGGGCACTGTAAATGTGCAAAATGAGAGAGATAACTAAACCATATACCCTGCATACCCCAACAAGCAACAGGTGGATGTCTTTCACCAACTCTCCAGAAATCCTATCCAGACTTATAGGTAGATAATAGGGAGATTATAGGGTGGATACAAGAGGGTGGATTTAAAAAAAAATGTCAAGCCTTAAACAGATTATGGCTACATTATGCAGGCTGGCTCTGCCGAAGAATTCTTAAACTGACAGCTGAAATTCTACTTGCTTTGGATTGGAAATGAGCTAATAAATCTTAAATTAGTAGCTAGTTGTAGTGTAATTTAATGCAAAAATACAAAAAAATAATGTATGATACAGTATAAACAATGTATGATACAGTCTGAGACATTTGAAATAACACCTTTGTGTTAACAATTATCCTTGTAATTCATCCTTTTGCATGAAGTAACCAAATATTTCCTTCAGTATGAGGTAGTAAAGATTCTGCTTTTGCAAATCTCCACCTGGCAGCACTGGTATCAGTCCAGTGACGCGACAAAGATACCCAGAAAACGTCTACAAAAAGTACTGTCTAAACTCACAATCCCCCTATACACATTTACATTGGTGCATCAATAAAACTGCAATTTATAAAAATGATGTAAACAAAACCCCAAAATAATTACGACCATGGGCCTGTTTGGAAATCCTCTCAGATGGCTATCAAAAGTGCAAAAATTATGTATGGCGATTTCAAGCAAAGGTCTTTATCCATACCTTTCATTAAATGAAAGCATCACTTCTTTTTACACAAGAGACCCAGTGCGTAAATTAACTCAATAAAAAGCTTTTTATTTCCAGACTGCGTTATCATTTCAAATGTAGCCCCTACTGTGGAGGACACCGTTACAAAACTTTGCCATTGTCAACCTGAGGCTCAATCCTGCACTGATGGCCACATGTATTGATCAACAAATAGCACATATTAATCTGCAAAACCACATTAAGCATAATTAAGGACTTTTTAGCAAATCATTTGGAACAAATTACATTACATGACATTTGAAAACACCTAAATATAATCTGTGCCATCTTAGACAAAAATGTATGTTCAACAACTCCTTGGTATCTACAAGCCTGCTTGCTACTCACTATTCTAAGAGAAGATTTACAGATGAATGCAGGAGTATGTTGCCCACTGTATTGACTGCTGTCAACAGTTTCAATAAAACAGATTTTATACAACTTTTGGTGCAATAACAAAACACAATTCGCATTAGAGAGGCATACCGTTCCACTCCGTGTCCGCTGCATTGGATGTACTTCAGGAGAACTGCTCATTAAACCTGAACTGCCAGCATAGTTCTCCCCCCAACTATACTGATTAGGATCTGAAAGGTAAAAGATAGGGTAAAAAGTAATAAGATGAGATGGCCATGGAAGGGTTACAGTTTTGATAGCAGTGAAAATTTACACATTACTAAAATGAAATAGATTTACCAAAAATCAATGCACACCCAGTAACTCTACACAAATTCTACCATGGAGAGCAATTACCATGAATGCCATAATTTGGACAAGTTGCAAGTATTCTACTCAAATGAATCAAGTTGATCGACTTTACATTCTGAAGATAGCCTGCATTATGATACTGTACATTCTTTAAATAAGAATTAAGAGCACAGAGAATCGAAGATGAACACAGGGGTTCATGTGCATTGATGTAGAGATACTGTTACCGTTGGTGAAGAGTCATAACTAAATCAGAGCTAGTCCACTCAGTGGAGTTATCAGGAAACACTTCTTCACATTAAGGATCATGGAAAATTTGGAGTCCTTGCTCCCAGAATTGCTGCGATTTCTAAGTTTCTAAGAAAAAATGCTAAGTAGACGACCGATGTTTCAGGTAATTTTTCACTTTGAATCTATAACATTAAGATACAGATTGGAAGTGATCTAAATGAGAGACAGATCAGAATCAAATGTGAAAAATAATCTTCCAAATATTAACCATAACTGAATTACATTGAAATAAGTGCTTACTGTCCTCTTCTGCTCCCTTCAGGAAGGCGCCGATGGCACCAAGATATCCTTCATGTCTCAGAAAGAGTGCCTGGACTTCACCCTAACCACCAAATAAGATAAAACCAGCAATAAACAACAATAAATGTGTAATTCCACTGAATTTCACATTTGTAAAGAAATTAATAAGGTTGAATTGATGGGAGAAGTTAACTGTTAAACAATTTAGCTGAATGACTGTTGAGATTAATTGGAACAAGCAACTCGCATGGTCCCCACTTCCCAACCATTGCCACCCGCCTTCACCCACAACATTCGCCACAATTGGTACCTTTGTGAAGTAGTTGATACTGTAGGTAATTGTGTGCATGGTAACAGGATGTCCTCGGATAAAAAAACCACCAAAGTAAACTCTGCTAAGGTTATGCAGTTTGGCATACAGGCAAGCCAGTTGGCCGATGTCATTGCTGATCATGTGAAGTAAACTTTTGGCCATGTCCTCTTTAGTGAATTCTGCGTACAGAAAAACAACACAGATTGAATGCTGTATAAGGTTAGGGGAAGTAAACAGGGGTTACACATGGATGAGATATTAATGTTTTTTGCAAAGCAACACAAATCTCAAACATCACCTTTCTTAATAACTATTACAGAGGAAAAGAATGCAGATGAACATCTGATTCTATTCATCATACACCAAGTGGTAAACTTCAGTTATACCACATTAAATTGTGCGGTCCACAATTTTACAGTGAAAAATTCAAAAACAGAAATGAAAAGATGGAGGTGAAATGAGTGAAATTAGACTTTGTGTCATTGTGGCCACCTTGCCTCAAACAACAAGCCAACGGCCAAATATCTACCGGCGCACCTACCTTTATCTGTAGTTGCAGATTTTCCAAAGCTACTAGCAATAAGGTCCCCAGTCAAGCCAAAGGATTCATATGCCCCTCCGTAAATGTCACGAACTAACATGTCTACATTAGTATGCTGCCCTCTTGATGCAAGTTGTAACAATTCATCAAAACGCTGGAAAGAAAAAAATGAATGTCAATAGTCAATCTTGACTGATGGATGCAGAAAAGCAAACTTCAGGAAATCGTTTTTAATTGAAAATGCAGAATTGTGGCTAATTATTTTATTAATTTAGTTAATGGAGCACAACGATAATATACTTTCACGAAGAATAACACACGAAAGAGCGCACAATTTCTCTGAGCAAGTATTTTGGGGAACAAGGCAGCATTTTAACTGAAATCTTCAACAGAATGATGCACCTGCCATTCTTATCATTGTTGTGGAAGAACTCTTAAAACTGATTAAAGGTGTCAGCCAGAATAATAGGGGCGAGGCAAAGCAGAAGGTCATGTTCTCAGGTACTGCTTCAGAAAGACATGCACAATATCTACATTGACACACATATGAGCAATTTGGAAGGGCCTGCTGCACTGTTAGGGGTGCTGCCTTTTGAGTAACATAAACGAGGCCCCCCCATCCATCCTTTTCGATGTATCTAAAATTCCATAGCACTTTCAAACAGAAGCAAGAACGTTTGCCTTTGTGCCTAACCAATATTTCTCCCTCAATCAATATCATCGATTAAACTTGCTGTGGCCAAATCAGCTACTGCACATTATAATACGGTTGGCTACAATCCAAAAGTGTACGATACTTCGGAAGTTTTGAAATTATGAAATATGCTCCATAAATGCATGCCATTTTATTTTGTTTAAATCTCATTTGGGCAGAGGACTGCCATGCCAATCCTAGAAGTTCTCTACTTTAAAACAGAATCAAAGACTGCTTCAAGCCTGCACTTCTGGCTATGGTTAGGCATATAAGAACAAGAGATGGAACAACCATAAATACCTTTGTTTGTGTCAGCAAAGCTCCGAGTCCCCAAAATGTACCACCTCCTATTGAGCTTCCTCCTATTCGCTCAAATTGGTCTTCAGATTCCACCTGATGGACAAGAGGAATCACAACAAGAGAAAATGTGTTAATTAGCATTTTATGATGCCCCATTTTCAAGGAGAAGTTGTGTGCAAGCAACTCTCTCAAACACATCAACATATATTCAAACATATAGATTAAGTACAGGAATAGGCCACTTTGGCTGGCAATCCTGCTCTTCTGCTTCATAGCATTACAGCTGGTCTGGTTGTAACCAGAGACACAAAGGATTGCAGGTACTGAAATCTCAAGCAAAAACAAAGTGCTGGAAGAACTCAGCAGGTCGGGCATCATGGGTCGGGTCAGGTAGATAACGGGCGGTCTGAAGGGCCCCAACCCAAAATGTTGTCCGTCCATTTCCTTCCTCCAATGCCGTCTGACCTGCTGAGTTCCTCCAGTACTTTGATGGTCTGTAGGCTCGTCTTTGTATTCCTGTCTACCCTTGGTAACTGATCACTCCTTGCTTATCTGGTAACTTTCGCCTTAACCTGGTCACTGCCAAGTTTTTTTTTTCCACTATTGGCCATGACCCGAGTATACTCGAGGATGGCAATGAACAGGTTAAAAAAAGGTGCTGAGTCCAGCACCCTTTAAGGTAGAGGGTTCCAAAGATTCATTTTCTTAAAAGAACAAATGCCTTACTTTTAAACTTTCAATTCTCACACAAACTGAAATATCCTCTCCACCCTACAAAGACTACTTAGGAATGTATCCATTTCACTCTCACCTTTTCAAATCCATACAAATCGAGTCTGTTCATAGTTTCTTTACAAGACAACCTGTTCCAGCTACTACACAAGCAGATGTTCTGTGAAAAGTACAATCAAAACATCTGACAACCTATATTAGCTTCCCATTCCGATTCTATCAGGTAAAACCCCACTTCACTTTAAGCTTGGCACTCATGATGCAAGTCAGCATACTTTGAAAAATTGATTGCTAGGACAAATAACTTCAAAGCTGCAAATAAAACTGTACTTTGACAAATGGATTAATTTTAAAAGATTGTAACCAAGCTTCTGGATCAATTCAGTATGCTGTCTTTGAAAAGCTAAGGAGTCAACACATAGCAATAAGACATTGAAACACAATGTGTAGCTGAATTTATAGATATCCCTTACTTTTGAGAGATAACCGAGTGGCACAATCCTCTCAATTTTCTAAAACGGCCAAAGCAGAACACAGCCACACTGCATTATTGTCGATCATTGACAGGGCTAAGGTAGACAGGTCCTACTTACCCGGACTATAGATACCCCTGACCCAATGTTGACCAGCAGGTAGGGAAAGATGTCTGGGTGTGTTGTCTGAAATCGGAATTCAGGCTCTGCATGCTTCACGTACACAAAAGCCTCATGTGGAATATTTCGCAGAACAAAGTTGCAACCTTTGATTAAGCAAGTCATTTCATCTTCCTTATCCACTCTGCAAAGATATTGAAAGGTAAGCCTCAGTCAGAAAGCTGTGACAAAATCACTATATTGACTGAAGCAACAGAATTAAATTATAAAATGAATTGTTCACATTAAGCATAAACTATGAAGAACCTAACCTGAATTCTGTTCTAACAAGAGAATCAAGTTAAAATGAATTAAGACTGAAATTGTTCAGTTCCAGTGTATGAAGAGCACAGCAACAGCAGAACAGCATGTTCTCCTGTATTCTCCTGAAAACAGACTAAATCATGCAACAGAAATTATATGTGATTTCCAACCGACATGGCATGTATCTATCATTACCTGAAACACCGTTCCTGCCTTTAAAATTTTCACTAATTCCTTTATCTTTTGACCAGTATTTACTTCAACTCTCCTAACAGTGAGGTGTATATTAAATACACAACACATACTGCGCCACATTCAGGAGTACCATGTATGGCCTGGTCTGACCGAGGGAGCAGTACAAATTATTCTCATCATTCACCAGCGTTGAAAGCATTAGCGACAATTGGTGCTGGTTTCCAATGGGAAAATTAACCAAAATATTATTAAGGATTGCAGAGGTATAACAGCAGAAGGAAGAAACAATTGAAGATTTTGAATGAAATTGCCAGGACAGAGAAATTCACTCACACTGGTAGGGATTTATTAATAGGGTGTTGCATTAAAAAAAACACTCACAAAAGTAGTTGATCTATAACTTTTAAATCTGAAATAACAAAACTTTGTCAGCTAAGACACATAATTGGAATAAAGATATGCACAAGGCATTTCATTTCACTGAACTGCTTATTTCAGTGACATTCAATATTGTTATGTCTCCCACACAACATCTCCCAAAAGAACAACATTTAGTCAAACAGGGAGGTTAAAAGAACATAGCGTTCAATCACTATTCAAACAGCATAAGATTGAATTATTCGATGTATAAAATGAAGGCAGTAAAATTTCAGTATGATCATTATATCCAAGGACATCGATAAAAAGGCTATTATTTATTCAGTAACCTACAGTTTTATTCATAATAGCAGCATATTAAAAAAAATGAAACTAGACTCCAAATGCCCAATTTCCATAAAACAGCATTTTCCTCCATAGCAATAGTTAACAATGTTTATTTAACAATAAAAAGCTGGCAGTTCAACCAGATACAAGAGAAGGGTCATAAAATAAAGCAGAAACAAGGAGCTGCAGATGCTGGTTTAAAAAACAAAAATACACAAAGTGCTGGAGCAAATCAGTAGGTCAGGCAGCATCAGTCTCGAGATGGGTCCCAACCAGAAACTTCACCTGCCCATGTTCTCCCGGGGTGCTGCCTGACCCGCTGAGTTACACCAGCACTTTGTGTCTTTACTTGGTCACAATATAAACCTTGGCCACTGTGAACAACATGAGAGGAGTATTGTAGCATAGCACAGAAGGTATTAACCAGCTGCAATATATGCCCAGCTCACTGTACCTGACATCTCCCAGATTTACCCCACCACCTTTCTGATTCCTAATCTGCCTCTTCATTTTTCAGTATTAATAATCAATGGGAACATCAAGGCCATATTTTTTGCTAATGCTGTTGCTAAAGTTAGGACCATGGTTAAACAAACACTGGTCCTTCAGACCACTGATTAATGCACAGGATAAATGACCTAGTTCATCCAAAAGTTAGCCGGCATGTTTAATTAGGCATTCCAATTATTATCACACCCATAATTTACAATGTTTCGGGGAGTTTTCTGATTACATACACCAGCATCTGCAGTACAATATTCCTCATCACTTACAGTAACCTCCACAATGTTTGAGACAAAGGCCCATCATTTATTTATTGCCTCTGTACTCCACATTCCCCCCCCCCCCATTGCGCCCCCACCCACACCCCCCCCCCCCCCCACCCATACCCCCCCCACCCCCCCCCCTCATCATCGTCACCAATGATTATCACTAACTTTGAAGCTTTCACTTACTTCAGTCCTAGTTTCTTCTCAATCAGGTTCTTGAACTTGTGAGCACCACCTCCCGTAGCTTTAATTACTTTGGTCTCGGTGTTGACCAGATGGGCTTTGATGAAGTCCAAACACGTTTCTATGTAAGCATTTTCAAATTTAACAAAATGAAGTCTGGCAGTGATCTCTTCCTGAACTGAGATCTCATACAATGGCTCGTCATCATGACCCTTGGAAAAACACAAACACAAGGTCACGATCTGAAACATGGAATGCAAACACCGATAATTATTTTGGAGAGGTATGTCACTGTGAAATTTGACAGCATAGAAATTCAATATACTGGCCCCCAATGGAACCTCAGGCAGTTTGTAATCAGTCTTCTGAAATAAGTTGATTAGCATGGTTTCATGTCCTGACTTCAAATAATTGAATCCATAAGAGAACAATATTAAAAACAAACCTCTCCAAATATTAAGCGACAGAAAATTCAAATAGGAAGAAACAAAAGCATAAGTTGCCCAGACTTGATGGACTAAACTAGATTATATTCTTAGTTTAGACATTAAGACACATGAAGGCTTGGCCCAATTAAAAATTAATTTCAATCAAAGTTTTCATAACTATTTAGACATTATGGTTTATGCTTATCAGCCAATCAGATTAAATCATGAACCTTCTTTCAGTTTGTGCAGGAACAATTAGTTTTAGGAACTTTTCATCGTTTCATTAACAGAAAGTTCCATCACCAGAGAAGTTATTAAAAATTATTGTGCTTATGTATTCCACCAGCTCATGAGTATCTTGTTGCCCAGGACTTCATTCCCTTCAAGATACAAGTACACTTTCTACAGGGGTCCAAGTGTACAGACCATTCTCAAACTCTATTGCTGCAGCCGTCGGACACTTTGTCCATCTGGACACTGAAACATCTTCAGTGTTTTCCATGATCATCAATCCTGTAGCAAGCTATTGTTGCAAAATTAATTAGATTAAATACAAACGAGAACCAGGGGTCCCAATTTAGGAGTACGGGATAGGCTATTTACGACTGAGATGAGGAAAAACGTTTCACCCAGGGAGTTGTGAGTCTGTGGAATTCTGCCACAGAAGGCAGTGGAGGCCAATTCGCTGGATGTTTTCAAGAGGGAGTTAGATTTAGCTCTTATGGCTAAGGGAATCAAGGGATATGGGGAAAAAGTCGGAATGGGGTACTGATTTTGGACGCTCAGCCATAATCATATTGAATGACGGTGCTGGCTCGAAGGGCTGAATGGCCTACTCCTACATCTATTTCCTATGTTTGCATGTTAATCCCACCATCCAATTATTGCCTAGATTCAAAAATGTTCCTTCTCCATCAGAGATCATTAAATTCGACTCCATCATAGTGTCCTTCACTAGCTCTATCACAATATCAGTAGATTCCTCTCACCATATTCAGCCATTAAATTAATCTAGGAGATAAGCATACTTGAGGGCCGATTTACCTACTTCCCTTCTTTCCAAATATACCACAAGCATCGACATATTTTGTAAAATTGAGAGCCTGACCATTCAGTAAGACACCAGACACACTGTGGAGTTAACAACAAAATACCCATGGTGAAATACCAGAATTACAGGTAAAAGTATATTTTTGTTAACGATGGGGCAGGACAAGGGAGTAAAAAAGACGACTTGGCTGGAAAGATAAAACGTTCAGGCCCTCAATTACAGCTATAACAATTTTAGACTGATAATGGCTCCAGGGAATAGGTGGATTTGTAGACTCTTCACATACTTACTCTGCCATAATGATCGAATGATCGCACTTTGGCGACCTTGTGCTGCACCGTTGAGTAGTAGGCCAGCTTTGTCAAAGAGCCACCTGTTAACAAAGAACATGCTGCTAATTCTGTAGCTCAGACAGGGCAACACAAGTCAAATACCTCTATAATGCGCAGCTGTCACACCAACCCGACATACGGCCCATAAGATAGATAGTGAGGGTACAATTACGTCAGACTGGAGTATGCAACTACGTGCAATCAAAGTCGATGATCTACCTCAGCGGAGACCCCCAACTTCACGGAAACCAGGTTTAAACTAATTTGATTTATTCCATTGGACATTAAGAAATGACTGATAACCAGATACAACAAAGAACATGGTAGGAGACAACATCTTTGTTCTAAAACTAAAGATATGCACTTTGGAGCTAATCTCAAGTCAAGCTGTACTGTTAAGTTATTATCTGGTATTGTAAATCACATCCATAAAGAACAGGAGGAATCAAATTTGGCTTACTACCTAAACACTCTCAAATATCAGCACTGTAAATATAGATATAATCCACTATGTTATTTGGTAGCATTTGCTCACATGATTCTGCTGTTAGGATTTCCCCAGATCTCATCATGAGTTAGACCAAAAGCAGAACAAAGTATAATTCCAGAAGCAAAAGGAAAGCTGCTGTCCCTGACATTGAGGCTGTGCAACAGAACCAAGGCATCAAGAAACCTTGTAGGACTTAACTCCATGGGCTTCAAAAGATAAACAATTTTTTTCTGGAGATGCTGCATGATATGCCCGAGTTACTCCAGCTTTTTGTGTCTATCTTCGGTATAAACTGGCATCTGTAGTTCTTTCCAACGCAATCTAATGGCTGGAGTCATTAGCATAAAAAATGTGTGGGAAGGAACTGCAGATGCTGGTTTATACCGAAGATAGACACAAAAAGCTGGGAGTGACTCAGTGGATCAGGCAGCATCTCTAGAGAAAAGGAATAGATAGGTTTTGGGTCAAGACCCTTCTTCAGACTCAGTCACGAGAGAAGGAAATGAGAGAAAGGTACATAGAACAAATGAACAAATGAACGAAAGACAAATTATAGGCAGCAACGATGACCAAAGAAAGAAGGTGACCACAATAGTCCATTGTTGGCTGCGACGAGTGACACAAACAGCGAAACTCTGCATCTCTGGAGAGAAGGAGTGGGTGACGTTTCGGTTGAGGCCTTTCTTCAGGTAATGTAGATAATGTAGGTAACGGAGGGATACGAATCACGTGCAATCAGAATGGATTAAATTGGCATCCTATTCGTTAAAGACGCCGAATTCCTGTGCTACACTGCTATGTGTAATTAAAAAGTCCAACACATACGTGTTCTGCACTGGCTGCTTGCACTAATCCACAAGTTCCACTTGTTTATGTATTGCTGAGAGGTGAGCGGTGCGTTATGGGAGTTGTAGTTTGCCCCAGCTCCCTGGACATCGTCATCAAACCAGCGGCGGGACCTGTATGAACGACAAGTCCCAGAGGGCAGCGCGGTGGGCCGAGCGTCCACTTGGCGGCCCAGTCCTTCCATCTCCCCCCCAACCTCCCTCCCCATCCCCAGGCCTCTGCTCCTCTCCCCACTACCGCTCCAGCCGCCTCCCCTGACCTATGTCGATGGCGAAACTCTTGGCGTTCTCCAGGTTGCGGAATATCTCGTCGGGCGGCAGGGTGATGCTTTTGTCCAGGCCGTCCCGCGCCGAGCGCGCCGTCCACACGCCCGCGGCCACTTTCGTGCAGTCCGCCGCCATTGCCGTTTCCACAGCACCCGACGTCGTGCGTAACACGTACGCGACGTGCTCCTGACCAAAGATCTTATAGCGGAGCGATCTTTGCTCCTGACGTTTTGTTCAAGAAGGAACTGCAGATGCTGCAAAATCAAAAGTAAAGTACAATACAATACAATCAGTTCTATTCGTCACATTGCACATAAAGTGCAAGTGAAATGAATT
Source organism: Leucoraja erinaceus (assembly GCF_028641065.1). Classification (NCBI taxonomy): domain Eukaryota; kingdom Metazoa; phylum Chordata; class Chondrichthyes; order Rajiformes; family Rajidae; genus Leucoraja; species Leucoraja erinaceus. Next base: position 8,297,438 of record NC_073406.1, on the reverse strand, counting down.
TGTCAGCAGCGGTACAATGATAAAGAACACACAATACACAATAAAAATTGTGCTGGAGTAACTCAGCGGGTGCAGCAGCATCTATCTATGGAGCAAAGGAGATAGGCAACGTTTCGGGCTGAAACCCTTCTTCAGACTGTTCAAGAAGGAACTGCAGATGCTGCAAAATCAAAAGTGCTGGAGTAACTCAGCGGGTGCAGGGCACGGGTGGGGGACATTATTTGTGGAAGTGAAAAAGTCAAATGGAATTTTCGCACTGTAAACACTGTATATATTTATTACTTGGACAGGGGCCACAGAGTGGCACGGGTGGGGGGACTGTTTGGTGAAATTTGAAAAATGTAAAAAATTGTACTGAAAAAACTTGTATAGTCTCCGAAAATGTCGGATGAATTTGTTTGTTTGAATGGTTCAGGAATTGTATATATTTATCAATGAATAAAGTCTATTTTGAAATAAATAAAAAAAACTCAGCGGGTGCAGCAGCATCTATCTATGGAGCGAAGGAAATAGGCAACGTCTCGGGCCGAAACCCTTCTTCAGACTGTTCAAGAAGGAACTGCAGATGCTGCAAAATCAAAAGTGCTGGAGTAACTCAGCGGGTGCAGCAGCATCTATCTATGGAGCGAAGGAAATAGGCAACGTTTCGGGCCGAAACCCTTCTTCAGACTGTTCATGAAGGAACTGCAGATGCTGGAAAATCGAAGGTACACAAAAATGCTGGAGAAACTCAGCGGGTGCAGCAACATCCGCTGAGTTTCTCCAGCATTTTTGTGTACCTTCCCTTCTTAGGACTGATGGAGGGGGCGGGGGGAAAAAAGGAAAAAGGAGGAGGGCTGAGGGAGAGCTAGGAAGGGGAGGAGACAGCTAGGGCTAAGGGAATTGGGAGAATTCAATGTTTATAGGGTAATTTCACGTAAGGTCACTAGATCATAGATCATCAGATATAAAGATAGAAAATATCGGGAATTATCGCGTTTGCTCACTGCATTTCATCAAAACTAAGGCATTATTGATGTTTTGATGAAATGCAGTGAGCAAACGCGATAAAATCCCGATATTTTCTATCTTTATATCTGCACGGCCAACAACTTCCGCTGTTATTTTCCCTTCAGCGCTCTCTTGTCTTTACCTTCGTTTTTTCTTTATCTTCTGGACTCTAAAGTAAGATAGCTGTGTCTCACGGTCACCCCGACTGGCACAGTTATTTACAGCGCAGACAGGTTTGAAAGTTCGCGTTTCTAGCATCAATAACATGTACTGGAAGTGACGTTTGTACCTCAGTTGGATTTTGCGGTCACGCGGGTGAGGATCTATGATCCAGTGACCTTTCGTGAAATCACCCTATACCACTAGGGTGCAGACTGCCCAAGCAGAATATGAGGTGCTGTTCCTCCAGTTTTCTGGTGGTCCTCACTCTGGCCATAGAGGAGGCCCAGGATGGAAAGATCAGATACGGAATGGGAGGGGGAGTTGAAGTGCTGAGCCACCGGGAGGTCAGGTTGGTTAATGCGGACCGAACTGAGGTGTTCGGCGAAACGATCGCCAAGCCTACGCTTGGTTTCACCGATGTAGATCAGCTACATCGACTGAGGTTCACCTGCATCTCCTCCAACCTCATCTATTGTATCCGCTGCTCTAGATGTCAGCTGATCTACATCGCCTCCAGTGTACAGACAAGGTCATGAAACATTCTGAGGAACTGCATGGCTGTTCTCTCAGTGCCTTGGCCAACACTTAAGGGCCTGTCCCACCTGGGGCGTCATTTGCGCGTTATTTACGCGTCACGACGCACGACGCGCACGTCGTGATGCGTGCATGGTGCGTGGTGACATAAGTAGTGACGCGCGGTCGCGCGCGGCGCCCCACCTGTGTGACCCGCAAATGACGCCCAAGTGGGACAGGCCCTTAACTCTCAGTTCTTTGCTGTAAACCAGTTCCTTCCACTACCAACTCTCAGTTATTGTCAACAACAAATGCTGTGCTCGTTTATTTCCTGGAACATTGCTGCGACGGCTACCTATCAATATGGTTAACAAAGCACTTTGGAACAAGTTGCTTTCATGAAATGAAGGCAGTAAAATTTGTCTAAATATCCTGCTTAATATCTTACTTTAGTTCAGCCCCTCTGTCAGTCTGATTATAGATTTGTGAAGATAGACACAAACAGCTGGAGTAACTCAGCGGGACAGGCAGCATCTCTGGAGAGAAGTAATGGGTGACGTTTCGGGTCAGCCCCTTCTTCAGATTGGTGATTTGTGATTGCAATTTGGAGCATTTTCCTAAATGAAAGATGCTGCATGAACTAAGATGTTTAAGAAAGAACTGCAGATGCTGGAAAAGTCGAAGGTAGACAAAAATGCGGGAGAAACTCAGCGGGTAATGCAGCATCTATGGATCGAAGGAATAGGTGGCGTTTCGGGTCGAGACCCTTCTTCTGGCTGATGTGGGGGTGGGGGGGGGGGAGAAACGTAGGTTAATTGTTCTTGATGTAAGTCTCACATCTGATTCCTTTGAATGTTACTCTTGCACAAAGCTAACCTTTGCAAGAGCTCTGTGTGGAAAGAAACTGCAGATGCTGGTTTAAACCGAAGATAGACACGAGAAGCTGGAATAACTCAGCGGGTCAGACACATCTCTGGAGAAAGGGAATAGGTGACGTTTCGGATCGAGACAGTCTCTTCGAGGCGATACTGATGAAGGGTCTCGACACGAAACCTCACCTATTCCCTTGCAAAAGTTATATTAGTTTTGCGAAGTACTTTGAAATACTTTGTCACACTGCACTGATCTTAAAATAATTCCGGGAAGATCTAGCTATGGAATCAGATAGACACTGCGACAAGAAGGTGTGAGATAGTGAAGGGGCGGCGGGCGGGGAGGGGGTGAGGGGGAGACGGTGGATGGAAGTTGGTGCTAGAACGCTGGTTGAATGGCATGACCCTTCACTCTACTGAGGTCCTGATGCGAGTGTGAGGGAATAGCAGCGAAGGCATGATAACGTTCCATTTGGGATCCATGCCCCATGGGGTAGAACTCCAATCCAACGACAAGCCGTTTGATAAAGGTGAGAATCTCATGAGGCTATTACAAATACAGACAGGAAATTACTTCACACAAACTCGGGGGGAATAATGTCGATTTCCAGCCTGTAATTAAATAGGAATTAATGGCTGACGAAGTACCATGCTGCATCTGATCCATTGTAAAAGGGGGCAGTCATTGAACGAGACCTGTCTCCGAACAACACTGCAATTTATTCGGGATTAACAAGATTAGAATCCGGCCTCTTCATCTGTCCACAAATTGTGTTAATTATATTTTTAAAACCTTCCTTTAATTGTGAATCATTGGAACGGAGAAGGGGAAGAGCGTTTCAGCTACATTGTAAAGATTCTTCAAGAGCTGCTTTTAATTGTCTCCAGCAGCTGTTTGATGAAAATTAAAACCACGGCCCAATGACGGAGTTTAGGGCGAGGACCGAGTAACTGCTTTTGTCACCTCCGGCAGTCGGTGTGGACTGTACCGGGCCGGCTACAACCTCGCTGCTGCCTCTTCACAGCCCCTTTCACTCTTTGCCCGCATCCAGTGTGATGTTAATGCGGCTCGTTGGGGCTTCCTCGCCCATTCACACCCCGACCCACCCTTTATGCCTCTAATCAAACTCGAGTGACTTAAACAAGCTCCGACAGAGAGAGTCCATCGAGCGTGTGTTTGGTCTCCACTTTGGGCCAAAGGTCTGACGCGTGGCAACACGCTCCCGTTCCCCACTCGCCACTTTCCTCGCGGTATCCAGTGGATCGGTGGCGCGATGCAGCCGCGTTGATTGCGCGTCCCGGGTGGCGACTTGTCCCTCCCCGTGGCCGCGGGGTTGGGGGCTGTGGGAGCTCAATGGCACGGAGGCGTTGCTGCGATTTTCCTCGCTGCGAGGCGCCGTCCGCGCTGGAGGCTGTTGTCAGGGAACTGGGTCACATTTAATATGGGCAACGGGGCCCCCGCCGATTCGCTCCGGATCAGCAAATTGCTCCTTTCAGTAAAAAAAAAAGATTTTTACGCGGCGTAGAAAACATTCCCTGTGGTTATACTATAGGTGTGTGTGTGTCTGTGTCTGAGTGAGTGAGTGTGTCTGATAAAACAATGTCACTTCATCCGAAATAAAAGTTATCGGATGTTTTCGGATTATTCGGCAGGAGGCGTGTGACACCGGTTTGGTGGACCCTCTGTTGTTATATATTTTTATTTCCTTATTCAATCACGGCTGGTGACCGGTGCCTCCGCACTCAACGCTCCCAGCTGTAGAGGTCCTTCCATTACTGTCTTCCCTGCTTTCCTTTTTTCATCTTTAAGACGCATCTTCAAGCCTCTTTCTTTGACCAAACTTTGGGCCATCTCCCAATGTGACTCGTTGTCCATTGCATTTTGTTAGACGTTTCCTCGAGGGCCCCTGTTGTGTTAAAGGCGCCATATAAAGACACAGTTGCGTTGTTTTTCCACTGGCTGCAACCTCGGGATATATGGATCTGTAATCTCTCCACATTCTAAATGCACCGGCATGAAAAAACTCCCAATGTGAAGCGACGGGAAGAGTGACAAGGAAACGTGCCATCACATACCCGCTGGTCTGTCAACAAACAAACTTGCTAATTTAAACAAGGCCATATAAAGGTGGCAGGGGAAGAAGAAGGTGTATCATTATCTTCACAAATAAAACCATGTCCTAGTTTGAAAATATTGAAGAGGCTATTGAATAATATATATATATATACTATATATATATATACACACAAACACACACACACACACATATATATATATATATATATATATATATATATATAAAATATTCAATTATATATATTATATCTTCAATAGCGTCTATATATATATATACACATGTATATGGTAGACAAAAGTGCTGGAGAAACTCAGCGGGTGCAGCAGCATCTATGGAGCGAAGGAAATGGGCAACATTTCAGGCCGAAACCCTTCTTCAGACATATATATACGTGTGTGTGTGTATATATATATATGTGTGTGTGTGTGTGTGGGTGTGTGTGTGTGTGTGTGTGTGTGTGTGTGTGTGTGTGTGTGTGTGTGTGTGTGTGTGTGTGTGTGTGTGTGTGTAATACATATATATATATTTATATACACACATATATATATACACAAATACATACTGTACATACATTCCTAATCTTCATAGATGCTGCCTGGCCCGCTGAGTCACTCCAGCATTTTGTGCCTACCTTCAATTTAAACGAGCATCTGCAGTTCTTTCCTATGCAAACCCACATACGAAAATATATATATTATATACACATTATTTCCTAAAAATCTCAATCAACCAGTGCACTGAACTGATGATTATTTCCCCCTTGGCCAACTGATTTGTACAAAAATAGACACAAAGTGCTGGAGTAACTCAGCGGGTCAGGCAGCATCTCTGGAGAAGAAGGGTGGCTGCCGTGTTTCGGGTCCGAATCATTCTTCAGACTCTTTGTACAAAGACACACTTTTCAGAATGAGAAGTCTCCAAGCTAACTGATTGGGAAATGTACACGAGCATAGTTTCAGTAGCTCTGTGGAGCAATGCACGCTCTTCGTACGTAGATAGTCCCCACTTAGCAAGGTCAGAGAACCCAAGACAGGTTGGCAAAAAACAGAGGCTTATGGAGACCGAAGTTCGAATAGAATATGGATAGGAATACTTTATTGTCACGTGTGACTAGGCACAGTGAGATTCTCTGCTTGCATACACAATGTATACAAATAGCAGCCACCTACGGCGCTGACAAAGTTAGCGGCAGTCTGACAAACTGTTGCATTGCCTCTAAGAAGAGTCATCGCTTTTTCACGGTGTAATGGAGGGAGCTGCTTGATGGTGTAAAGTGGGAAGGCCGGAGAGAGCTGGAGACCGCTGTGAGATTTCCGAGCAGAAAATTGTGATTGTGTCAGGACATGGAGATGATTAGCACGGCGCTGGCTTTGAGGGTGGAGCATGAAATGGATTTGCCATTTACTACAGAGCGAGAAATAAGCGTTGAATAGCATCCCCACTATGACACTGGCCGCCAGCCCCGACCGCCCTGACACCCGCACACACTCAGCACCACCAATTCCTCGCTTCATTTTTGTTGTGTTGTTTTGTTATGATGGGAATGAATCGACAAGTAGGACGTGGTCGCACTTGGCATTCGCATGGAATGAGAGGATATCTCACTCCCCCGGCTATTCATGCGGACCGTGGCGGATCTCAAGCAAACCCCCTTTACTACCCCCAGTTGTATACTCTTTAAAGCCTTACAAATTCATCATTTCCTTTCGCCTGTTGACCAGACGCCCCTCCCCCCTCCCCATCCCAACCATATAGCATAGAGCAGTGGTTCCCAACCTTTTTAGCTCATGGCCCCCTTGGGATCGTTTAATTTTTCTGTGCCCCCCCCCCCCCCCCCCGCTGACATTATTAGCGGAAAAAAGGTACTTCAATATATATACCTTCTATAAAAATATCAGTGTCTATTAATTGCACATATATTCTCTTTTATTCTATTCCACAAACATTAACAATATTTCAACTACATAGATTTACATTCATTAGAACTGAAATTTAGGAGGCAACAGGGTGGTAGCTCTGTGGCCCCCTTCATTGAACCTGTGCCCCCCTAAATCCCCCAAAGTGTCTGTGGCCTCCCTGAAATTTGCCATGACCCCAAGGGGCCCCAGGTTGGGAACCACTGGCGTAGAGCATAGACTCAACATAGAGGAGATCACTAAATTTCATCTGCGCTTTGTGCGTGGTGTTTATGTCTTATCCCGAGTGGCCGAGTTTCACGATTAGTTTATTTTATTTTATTATTGTCACGTGTATCGAGGTACAGTGAAAGGTTGTTTGCATGCTGTTGTCAAAGAAAACACTGTCCATGAATGAAATGTATAAGCCATTCAACAGCGCACAGACGGAAATGAAGGATAAAGGGGACCACATATAGCGCAAAAATAAAACACTGAATTGCAATAAAATCCGACCAAAAAAAGGTTTAGAGGTCGCCAATGAGGTAGATGGGAGATAGGCACAAAAAGCCGGGTTAACTCAGCGGGAAAGGCAGCATCATTGGACAGAATGAATGGGTGACGTTTCGGGTCGAGACCCTTCTTCATGTTGATATGAGGTCAGGAGGGCACTCTAACTGATGAGGTTCTAAGGTTCGGGGGGGGGGGGGGGGGGGGTGGAGAGACTCTGCGGGTGAGGCAGCAACTATGGAGCGAAGGAATGGGTGCCATTCCTTCGCTCCATAGATGCTGCCTCACCCGCTGAGTTTCTCCAGCATTATTGCCTTCCTTCGATTGTCCTAGCATCTGCAGTTCCTTCTTAAACATGTTCTACGGTGAAGGTTATGTCTTTGCTGTGGACTTCCTCCAAACCAGAATTAGCATTTCTCCACCTACTCCCCCAGATCCAGAAAGACTACAAAACATCAGTCGGTATCCTGGTCTTTATTTACTAAAAGTGTAGACCACGTAACCACGGGTAAGAGAGAAAAACAAAAGCATCGTTTTGATAGACAGTTTAACCACTCGAATATCTTTGATGTAACACTGGGAACAATTAACAGTGATACCAATGTGCAGTGTACCTGGAGACCGAGTCACAGCCAACACTTCGATTCTCAAGGAGAACACATGGCCGGTCACTGTAGCGCATGGGATGGGAGGCAGTGTCCCTAGCAACAGTTAAAGGCCGCAGTGTCCCGAACAGCACTTGACGGTCCCAACGTCTAACTTACAGACCAAGACATGCGAAGCGGATGGATCTGGCTGAGAACGAACACCTCCAGGTTCCAGAGCAGCTTCTTCTCGCCAACAACAAGCTCTAGAACACTGCACAACACTAACCTCAGCAACTCTGACCTTCCACGGACTCTGTCTTTGGTTGCACTATGGACCTCGGTGTAGTGCTATTATGATTGTCTAGAATTACTGTTATTCGCTTGTTGTATTATTGATCATTATGTATTTATAATGTGTGTTATTATGTTAAGGGCCCCGTTAACAATACAATATACAATATTTTATTACATGTCATTTGAACCTCAGTGAGACTCAAACGAAACTCCGTTTCCACAGCCATATAAAGACAATTCCTACAAGACACACAAACAATTCAATTTACGCAAACATCCATCAAAGTGAACCTCCTCCTCACTGTGATGGAAGGCAAAGTCTTTTCTCTCTGCAGCAATGAACAATTTCATAATTCCGCTGTCGGTGCATGAGACAATTAAACATTCTTGACTTTGACGGCACATTATGAGCCGAATGGCCACTTTGCTCAGCAGGAACCTCTATCACCCTGTCATTCTATAAACATCGAACAAGGGCTGCGGTCGCCAACTCACTCCTGTGTGAAAAACTGGCAAAATGCACCAAGTTTCAGCATAGATGTGAATCTTTGAATCTAACACATTTTCAATTCTCCAACGATTTATTTTCTATTAAAGTTTGATCCCAACTTTGCTCGGTATCTTTAATCTCCCGGGCCAGATGTTCGCAACATCAGCCCACAACAACTGAAGGCAGCTCATGTTTAAGAATGAAGGCCGCTCGCTTGATTTTAACTGCGCCTCAAAGACAATGAAGTGTTTGTACCGGGCCGGCTACAACCTCGCTGCTGCCTCTTCACAGCCCCTTTCACTCTGTGCCCGCACCCAGTGTGATGTTAATGCGGCTCGTTGGGGCTTCCTCGCCCATTCACAACCCGACCCACCCTTTATGCCTCTTATCAAACTCGAGTGACTTAAACAAGCTCCGGGAGAGTCCATCGAGCTTGTGTTTGGTCTCCACTTTGTGTCAAAGGCCTGACGCGTGGCAACACGCTCCCGTTCCCCACTCGCCACTTTCCTCGCGGTATCCAGTGGATCGGTGGCGAGATGCAGCCGCGTTGATTGCGCGTCCCGGGTGGCGACTTGTCCCTCCCCGTGGCCGCGGGGTTGGGGGCTGTGGGAGCTCAATGGCACGGAGGCGTTGCTGCGATTTTCCTCGCTGCGAGGCGCCGTCCGCGCTGGAGGCTGTTGTCAGGGAACTGGGTCACATTTAATATGGGCAACGGGGCCCCGCCGATTCGCTCCGGATCAGCAAATTGTTCCTTTTGATAATGACAATAAAAGGAGCAAAAGTCCGTGGTAAGAGAAAGTGTTGAAAAGCCACAAAGGAGACTGGATCGGCAGAAGTGTTGAGTGAAGTGAGCATACACATTCACCACTGACTGACCGAAATTAAATGGTAGGATGGATGCTGCAAGGTCAGGTGGGAGAAGTCAATGCGGGATATTTAGGCGTACACTTCATTCAATATAAAGTGCAGAATATTCCCCTAAATACAATTCCACTGTAACTTCTAACGAGATAATATGAATGTTCTGTATCGGAAGGAACTGCAGATGCTGGTTTACACCGACGATAGACACGGAGGGAAGGATTCGGTGATATTTAGGCTTGACGCCCTTCTTCAGGTTGAGAGCCAGGGGAGAGAGAACACAGAGGTGTGAAAGGGTACAGAACAAATCAGAGCCGGCGGCAATGCCCCGGGAAAGGTAGAGCCCACAATGGCCCGTTGTTGGTTGTGGAAGAGGTGGGATAACGAAGGGATGCAAACAGTGCAACTAGCAGGACGACAAGAGTGGAGAAGAGACGGAGAGAGAGGGAATGCAAGGATTACTTGACATAAATCAATGTTCATACCGCTGGGTTGTATTCCTACTATTCTAATATCTAATATTCTAATATTTATTTTCTATTCTGTGCTGCAGTTGCATTGTCTTTTTTTGGGGGGGTTATCAGAAAGTTATTGGCCTCCTTAACATAGTCCACCGCTCACTGAGATTGCCGTAGTTTCATCCCAAACACAGAGAGGCTTCCAGAGAGTAGTTATTCCATCGGGAAAATGATCCCCCCCAAATCTAAATATATATATATATATATAATCTTGAAAACACCTGGTAAATCTCATGACATTCCGTTGTATCAGACTCAGTGTGAAATACCAAAGAGAACTTTAGACAGAAAACCCGAGAGGATTCCCTTGTGCACAATTAGCACGATTGGATGGAGCTCACAGTGGGGCGAGTGAGTGCATCTATTCATCCGCTGCTCAATGTACTGAGTGCGGGGTGATGATAAATGGAGACGTTGGTTCATCAGCAAACCCGGGGCCTGGCTGGGAGCGCTGCCATTTAGTGGTGTGGGAAAGGTAGAAATCGCTAATGACCGTAACGCGGAGTGTCTAAACGGTTGCGTCTTCCAGAGACAGCTGGCGTCTCTCCATTCACTGCATCCCGACCAACACACCCTCCTCCATCCCCCAACCCCTCCCTCTCCGTCAGAAGAAACTCTCAGAGTCTGTGAACAATCTAAGCGATGTAACACCGGCCTTTACGCTTGAAACTCTACCCACGGTCTCACCGAGGGCCGATGAATGAAAAACTACCCCTCACCCGCCAGACTTACTTCTCGAAGTTAGTTCTATAATCATAACATTAGCATTGGAAAACTTTACAGAATATTGGAAAGTTCACACGTTAGTAACATCGCTTTCTTTCCCCTATGGTTTAGGAGATTTTCATTTATCTTTGTCGTGTGCGCCGAGGTAATGAAAGGCTTTGTTTAGCAAGCTATCAAAACAGCTCAGATATATAGCATACACCAATGCAATCAGTTCATACTCCAATACCATAAATAGAGCAGAGGGGAAGATACACGGTGCAGGATTTGGTTCTCAGCATTGTAGCATGTTGGTTTGCATCAATTCCTCAGACAAAAGTCCATTGTCCTCAGTAGGGTAGTGGTGAATTGGACAATACCAAGCTTGACTTCGTGTATTATTGTTGATTGAATTACCTGCGAAGGCAATTCTCTTCAACGCTCTGGATAGGTGAATTGTGGCGAGGTTGCCCCGTGACCAAGGTTGCTGAGCCAGTCCATTGTAGGGCTAATGTTACAGAGCTGGGGGGATCATCAATCACGGCAAAGCGTGGTTAATAACACACACCCGAATGACAATTGCAGGCATCAGTCACCACAAACATGTAGAAAGTAACTTCAAAGCGTTCCCCGGCCCAGGCTTTTCCAGATGAGGAGCGGAGAATGTTGGAGGACGTTTGTTCTGCTAACACGGGCGACCAGTTCGCGGTGGGAAACTGGAGGGTGGCGAGGAGGAGGGAGAGAGAGTGCGGGTGCAGTGAGATTTTTGACCTTTCATTGAGCGATTCTCGCTTTTTGAAAGCTTCAAAAGGGAATACAGATTTAAAATACTAAGAAAGCGAAGGCGATTCAATCAAGTTAGGCCAACCTAATTATTAAAACGTGTCTAACCTAACTCAATCCAACACCAAAATGCTTTCCCAATGAGGAGCGGAGACTTGTGCGGGAACTTATGCCGGCTGTTGCCGGGCGGGAGGTGCTGTGAGATTCCTGAGCAGAAAATTGTGATTGTGTCAGGACATGGAGATGATTAGCACGGCGCTGGCTTTGAGCGCGGAGCGTGAAACGGATTTGCCATTTACTACAGAGCGAGAAATGAGCGTTGAATAGCATCCCCACTATGACACTGGCCGCCAGCCCCGACCGCCCTGACACCCGCACACACTCAGCACCACCAATTTATCGCTTCATTTTCCGCTGCGGGAGGGTCACCGCCGCCCAAGATGCGGATCTTGACGATGCGTTTCATTTGTCGGCGCAGAAGCGAAACTGATCAAAGTTACACACAAGTATCTAACTGGAGACGGGCGGCGCTTTGGAGAAAGCAACATTCCGATATTGTTTCATGGAATCTTTCCACATCCAGGGTGGAGTCATAGAAACATAGAAACATAGAAAATTGGTGCAGTAGTAGGCCATTCGGCCCTTCGAGCCTGCACCGCCATTCAATATGATCATGGCTGATCATCCAACTCAGTATCCTGTACCTGCCTTCTCTCCATACACCCTGATCCCTTTAGTCACAGGGGCCACATCTAACTCCCTCTTAAATATAGCCAATGAACTTGCCTCAACTACCTTCTGTGGCAGAAAATTCCACAGATTCACCACTCTCTGTGTGAAAAATGTTTTTCTCCTCTCAGTCCTAAAAGATTTCCCCCTTATCCTTAAACTGTGACCCCTTATTCTGGACTTCCCCAACATCGGGAACAATCTTCCTGCATCTAGCCTTTCCAACCCCTTAAGAATTTTGCAAGTTTCGATAAGATCCCCCCTCAATCCTCTAAATTCTAGCGAGTACAAGCCGAGTCTATCCTGTCTAGCGAGTACAAGCCGAGTCTATCCAGCCGAGTCAACAATGTAATCTCCTACGTGTCCGGGAAAACTAACTTTATGGTTGCAAACTCATGCAGACTCAATCCGCCCCTAACCCGAAGCTTGATCAAGAAGCCGAAACACCAAATGGTCTAGGGGCAGAAAGAGGCCATTCCGCCCATCAAGTATACATGCAATCAAGGCTGATCTATCTTTCCCTGTCAACCCCATTCTCCTGCCTTCTCGCCATAACCTCTGACACGCTTACTAATCAAGAATCTATCAATCTCCGTCTAAAATAATATCCATCGACTCTCCATATAACCATATAAACCATATAACAATTACAGCACGGAAACAGGCCATCTCTGCCCTACAAGTCCGTGCCGAACAACTTTTTTCCCTTAGTCCCACCTGCCTGCACTCATACCATAACTCTCCATTCCCTTCTCATCCATATGCCTATCCAATTTATTTTTAAATGATACCAATGAACCTGCCGACACCACTTCCACTGGAAGCTCATTCCACACCGCTACCACTCTCTGAGTAAAGAAGTTCCCCCTCATGTTACGCCTAAACTTCTGTCCCTTAATTCTGAAGTCATGTCCTCCTCCGACTTGCAATGAATTCCACAGATCCACCCCCCTCGGACTAAAGAAATTCCTCCTCATCTCCTTTGTAAAGGTACGTCCTTTTATTCCCAGGCTATGGCCTCTGGTCCTAGACTCTCCAGCTAGTGGAACCATCCTCCCCACATCCACTCTATCTAGGACTTTCACGATTCGGTAAGTTGCATTGAGGTCTCCCCTCATCCTTTTAATGAGAACAGGCCCAGCGCCGTGAAACTCTCACCCTACGTTAACGCAATGAGCCTGGGATCATTCACGGAAACCTCCCCTGGACCCTTTCATAAAGCACCATGGTCGCAAACTCAACCCCCCCCCCCCCCCCTCCTCTTTACCCCCACCGTCAACAATATCCCAGAAGTAGAGAAGTTGAAACCTTCCTGCCCTATTACTACACACCATTGGCACCCACCATCCTCTCAGTCTGCGAGCGGGCAGCGTTCCCTCAAACCTATGTGGTCTCCCGGTCAAATCAAAAGGATCACATTTTTTACACGCCAGGCCAACGAGTAATAAAATAAGGTTTAGAAACACAACTTTCTGGGAGTAACGAATTTCAGCCTCGTTCAGAATCGAATGCAGGCATCAGAGGTTGGAAGGGGTGGAAGATTGCAACCTTCACGTGGTCCGCCCTGTTTCGACTAATGCAATCAACTCGACGTGCACAAACGGAAGATCAAATAGAACAAGTTGTTCAACGACTTTAGGCTGTGCACGCACGCCACACGAAAGAAGAAGAAAAGGTTGGAAAACAAGCAGCATTTGTTGAATCTTTAATTCAATCTATTGGAAAGATCCTGGCATGCTTGCATCTATTCTGCAAAGGTGGTGCCACACACTGTATAGATTCCCACTGGCTCTGTATCACCACCTGTATCATACAGTAGGCGACTACCCCGACCGCTCTGCCTCTTTCCCCTACCTCCTCCCGCGTTTACACCCAAGGCCTGGACTCAACTGGCCTCTGCCTCCCGACTTGAGGTCACACAGTCACGGAGTTAGATAATTCGGAGACGGTTTACCGGTCCTTTCCCGCCATCTCCTCCAAACTTGGCATCATTTTCTCCCCATTCACTTCACTTCCTTCTTTTTCCTTTTCATCACCAAAATATAAATCACAACGAAGTCAATCACAAGAAACTCGTTAATATCCATCCTATCATTTAACAAAAGCGAGGCATCTCTCGTAAATGCTGCTTGTTTCGCGTTTTATGAAAGCGCTACTCCCATAATAACCCACCGAATGATGCTCAGGAATCGCGTTCGATGCGAATCCGCGACTCCCGTTTGCTGCGTTTAAATGAAAAAACACTATAATCCGGCGCCGAATTCTATACTCCGCAATCTCTTTCCCGCTCTCAAAATGTACAACCTCACCACGTTTATCAAATGTGATGTTTTTTTTATTTGCTAAAGCGACCTTCTTTCTGGCATATCCCACACTAACATTTACACATATCCCTGCTTTTCCTCTCTCCCCCCCACCTTACTCCTAATTAAATGTTATCTTTATCTGCTTCGTTGTCAACTTTCCCCAGCTAAAAGTGATCTTTTCTACATTTTCCTTGATCTCTGTCCACCTTGATGTGTCGATTTCACACCTTACACTTCCATGTCTCGGTGTCTCCCTCTCCCCTGACTCTCCGTCTGAAGAAGGAGCTCGACCCGAAACCTCACCCATTCCTTCTATCCAGAGATGTCTATCCTTCGGTGTAAACCAGTGTAAACTGTCCCCTCGCGCTTGCAATTTATGTCGCTTTATTTCTCCCAACCAGCTCAGAATTACCCTGTAGCGTTTACTCTTTTTCTCTTCCCACAAATGCTGAGGATTTACAATCTTTACTTTTTTTTATTTCCGAATTCCAGCATCTACATAATTGTAAAACATGTTTAGGAGATATTGTTAACGACAGTGCAGTTAACGCATTTAGTAAATTGGCATTTGGTCCCTAAATTGGTGGTACAGTGGGGTGCGAGGAATACGCTGTAATTTACAGAAGGACCTGGACCAATTTGTTGAGTGTAAGATATTAAATTTTAGTAAGTTAAACCAGGGTTGGACTTGCACAGTACATGGCAGAGCCCGGAGAATGTTACAGAGCAGAGAGGTACATGGTCCCCTGAAAGTGGTGACATAGGTAAACAATGTGTTGAATGATGCGACTGGCCTGCTTGCCTTCATCAGTAAAAGATCTAAAGAAAGGCCTCAACCGGAAACCTCACCCACTCCTTTTCTCCGGAGATGCCACATGACCCGCTGAGTTACTCCAGCATTTTCTTGTCTCTCTATTGAGTACAGAAGTTGGGATTTCATGCTGTGGCTGTACAAGGTGTTGAAGAGACCACACTTGGAGCACTGGGTGCAGTTCTGGTCGCCCAGCTATAGGGAGGAAATCATTAATCTGGAAAGGATGCAGATAGGATTCATCAAGATGTTACCGGGACTGGATGGCGTGAGGCTGGAGAGACCGGGACATCGGGATATGTAACGACCCGAAACATCGCCTATCTATGTTCCAGAGAGATGCTGCCTGATCCACCGAGTTAGTGCAGCACCTTGTGTATTTTTCTTTTTGCATGAACGAGCAAGGCCAGTTCCTCGTATCTCCTCGGGTTTTATAACTGGGTAATCCCATTTGCCCACTTGCTTACTGAGTTACTCCAGTACATTGTGCCTTTCCCAGCTATAAACCCTGGTCGGCGTGGGCGAGTGGGGGACGGCAGAATCCATTATAACTCAATAACTTTCCTGATCGAGAAATTGATATCAAACATTAAATAGATAATTTGCTGGAACCACGAGCAGATAGAGAGGGGGAGTTTCCACGACTTTCGAAATTCCAGTATCTGTAATAATTTACCATTGTTCATCGCCACCGAACAGGTTATGTGAAGTGGCTCGGTAACATGCAGCGATAGTTACTGGGCCCGCGATTCAGAAGACTCCGAGGCAGTCTGGGAATATGAGCCCACATTGTTTAAAGCGCCACAAATAAAGAGCAGGTGTCAGTAAAAGTGACCATAAAGCTGTTGGGTTATTGAATCCCCAGACGCGAGGTTCGATAGTGGTAACACTAAAGGACTATTCATCTGGAGATCATGAGTTCAAATCCTCATTTGAATTCACATTCACTCTGGTCAAGAGAGAATCTAATTACCTTTGGTTAATGGCAACTAATTCACTTCTGAAAGGGGCGATTCAGTCTAGAAGGTGTTATTAGGCGAGAGATAAATGGCCTTTGATTCTCAATTGGAGTTCAGGTCTCGTCAAGCGAGCGTGGGCTTGTCAGTTTCACTGTGAGACCCTGTCAGTTACAAGGAGATCCTTCTGATCAGAGCTCGGGTCTCATTTGTCTGCCAAATGACTAACCGGACCCTGTTTAAAATGAACTGGAGAGGTCAGGATGGAGGGAGACTTGGGGTTAGGTTGAGTCAAGGACAGGATAGAATAAAATATAACCGAACTTTATCTGACCAATAACAGTATCGGAGGAAAGCA
The DNA here is from genome assembly GCF_028641065.1 of Leucoraja erinaceus. Classification (NCBI taxonomy): domain Eukaryota; kingdom Metazoa; phylum Chordata; class Chondrichthyes; order Rajiformes; family Rajidae; genus Leucoraja; species Leucoraja erinaceus. Next base: position 8,281,020 of record NC_073406.1, on the reverse strand, counting down.
GCCAAATTATCCACTCCCGAAACTATCTATATCGTATCTGGGGTGGCTTTCAAAGAAGTATTGTTTCAATTTAGAAATCAGACATCAATTAATAAAATCATTTATCCGACTTTGTTTTTGGTTGGAAAATCCCCAAACTGCACTCGATGAACTATTACCGGCTCCAACAACCTCGTTTAAGGAGCAGAGTCACACTGTGTCGCAGTCTAGTGCCTCTTCCTGGCCCAAACTTCCTAGGAAGATCTAGAATTTACCCTAAACAAATTCTAACTGTCAGTACCAAGAACTGTTGCCGTCTGCACGTGGGATAGAAACCGCCAATACGGGTTTAAATCAGAGCCCATGGCAAGATATATATTTTAAAATCAATATTAAAAGTAGATTGATTACCTGAGTATAATGTCTATTTTTTTCTGAGAGAGCAACACGGCTTTGGGACGCCGTGATGTATTTCAATGCCTTCAATACACATGACTTTCTTTCCAATCACTGGATATGTACAATATCCTATGTAACCCCGGAGTTGGTATTTCACCATCCTTGCCTTAGCAACTTTTCACCTGACCTCCCCCCGTTTCCCAGAAGGACGCTATCTATTCACCCCCCCCCCCTTCTGAAATGAAAATGAAATGAAATGAAATGAAATGAAATGAAATGAAATGAAATGATTCAATTTATTGTCATTGTCAGTGTACAGTACAGAGACAACGAAATGTCTCCACCACCACACTCTCAGAGAAATATAAAGAGTTGCCCACATATGAAAATCAACTTCGAATTCAACGCATGCTACCCCACTTAGATGGGGCATCTTGGTGTAAGCAAACTTCAAATCTTGTCAAACTCCAGGACTATAGCAACATTGATACTGGAGTAAAACCGAAAACCAATAACTCGGGCAACTTTGCACAACAAAGAACATCCTCCATAAATGAACAAATGCATGGAGAATATATTCGCATTTGGTTTTAAGTTGCAAGGTGATTGCCCGATATCACCTTGTCGATAAATCTAAACAAAACCCTGATGCAGACACGTGTTAAATTGTGGCCAAGAACTAAAATCACAGCATCGCGCAGAATTAGGCCATTCGGCCCATCAAGCCTACTCCGCCATTCAAACATGGCTGATCCATCTTTCTCTCCCAATCCCATTCTCCTGCCTTCTCCCCCATAATACTGACACCCACACTCAACCTGTGTACTGTTCTCCTCTCCCATCCCAATCACCCTATAAAACCACAACCCGTTACCCTTCAGATATTTCCTCCTGGTTTCGCGCCTACGCCAGCACCACTTTCTCCTTTTGATTATACCCAGAGACTAATTTTGGAGTAACTCAGCGAGTCAGACAGCATCTCTGGTGAAAAGGAATAGGCGATGTTTCGGATCGAGAATTCTTCTTCAGCCAAAATGCTGGAGTGAATCAGTGGGGCAGGCGGCATCAGACTGAAGACGGGTATCGACCCGAAACGTTACCTATTCCTTTTCTCCATAGATGCTGTCTGATCGGCTGAGGTTTAACCTCGGTATAAACCAACATCTGGAGTTCCTTCCTACACAAGATAATATTGTTCCTCATTTAAACAATATTTTGGAGGGATTTAGAGATGGGACATCTCAACCAGAGTTCTCGGCCGGAACTTTGCTCGGTATCTTTAATCTCCCGGGCCAGATGTTCGCAACATCAGCCCACAACAACTGAAGGCAGCTCATGTTTAAGAATGAAGGCCGCTCGCTTGATTTTAACTGCGCCTCAAAGACAATGAAGTGTTTGTACCGGGCCGGCTACAACCTCGCTGCTGCCTCTTCACAGCCCCTTTCACTCTGTGCCCGCACCCAGTGTGATGTTAATGCGGCTCGTTGGGGCTTCCTCGCCCATTCACAACCCGACCCACCCTTTATGCCTCTAATCAAACTCGAGTGACTTAAACAAGCTCCGGGAGAGTCCATCGAGCTTGTGTTTGGTCTCCACTTTGTGTCAAAGGCCTGACGCGTGGCAACACGCTCCCGTTCCCCACTCGCCACTTTCCTCGCGGTATCCAGTGGATCGGTGGCGAGATGCTGCCGCGTTGATTGCGCGTCCCGGGTGGCGACTTGTCCCTCCCCGTGGCCGCGGGGTTGGGGGCTGTGGGAGCTCAATGGCACGGAGGCGTTGCTGCGATTTTCCTCGCTGCGAGGCGCCGTCCGCGCTGGAGGCTGTTGTCAGGGAACTGGGTCACATATAATATAGGCAACGGGGCCCCGCCGATTCGCTGCGGATCAGCAAATTGTTCCTTTTGTTCTGGGGGTTTCTTGCGGGAAAAAGAGCAAGAAGGGAAACTGTTCTTTTGAATTGGGTAGAAGGCGAAAGTGACTCAGGTCTCAGCTAAATCACAACCGGTAGGGGTGGGTGTGGGGGTGGAATATAGAGAAATCTGACGTTACTGTCTGGGTTACTGATAGTGTCCACGCATTAATCGGGAGTTGGTTGGAGGCATAATGAATATTCATCACCTTAGAATATTGTTATAACGCCTAATTCCCTGCAAGGTCATTTCACCGAATCTACAGTTGATTATTTTTGAACAATATTGCCCATATTGCATTGATTAAATGGAGGGACGTTGCTTACTAAAGGAATCCCCCCTGTACTAATGGAGGAAGCATAGAACAACGTTTGGAAGAATGCGAGGGACCTCATTGAAACTTATCCAATAGTGAAACGCCTGGATACAGTGAATGCCAAAGAGTCATAAAGTGATACAGCGTGGAAACAGGCCCTTCGGCCCAACTTGCCCACACCGGCCAACATGCCCCAACTACCTTAGTCCAACCTACCCGCGTTTGGTCCATACTCCTCTAAACGTGTCCTAACAATATACTTGCCTAACTGTTTCTTTAACATTGGGATAGTCCCAGCCTCAATTCCCATCTATGGCAGCTTGTTCCATACACCCACTACCCTTTGTGTGAAAAGTTATCTCTTGGTGGGCGAGGGGGAGGGGGAGGGGGTGGGGAGGGGGGGGGTTGGGGAGGGTAGGATGTGTTGCAGGGGAGAGGAAAGTGAGTTGGGTGATCTTGTTGTTGTTGTTGTTGTTGTTGAAGGGATCCCATACGGCTCCACAATACTCCAATTTGGGGCTGGCCAAGGACTTGTGGGCATTCTCTTCAATGGATGTAATACATGCGTGAACATTTCTCTTGATAAGGCCGATATCTATTTGGCTTGTTAGACACTTGATTAATAGGCGTCGCCCAACTTAAATCTTTGCTTAATTCGACTACTAGACTACTATGGGCGATGGTCGACAGCAAGAAACGTATAGCTGCCCATGTTGTATTCTGATAAAGGTGGTTTGATCTTGTGTGAGACATGCATGGTATGACATTTGGTTGTATTGAATGATATCTGCCAGGTTTTCCCCACTCACAGAGAGCATCCCGATCGAGGTTTGAGAGGAGGGGATGGGGGGATGGGGAGTGGGGGAGTGGGGGAGATGGGGGAGAGGAGGGGGGGAGAGGGGAGGGGGAGAGGGTAGAGGGAGGGGAGAGGGGGAGGGGGGAGTGGGGAGAGGGGAGAGGGGGAGAGAGGGGGAGTGGGGGAGGGGGAGGGGGAGAGGGGAGAGGGGAGAGGGGGGGGGTGGGGGAGAGGGGGGAGGGGGGAGGAGAGGGGGGGGAGAGAGGGGGGAGGGGGGAGAGAAGGGGGGGGGAGGGGGAGAGGGGGAGAGGGGGAGGGGGAGAGGGGGAGAGGGGAGAGGGGGGGGAGAGAGGGGGAGAGGGGGGAGAGGGGGAGTGGGGGAGAGGGAGGGGGAGGGGGTGAGAGGGGGGAGGGAGGGAGAGGGAGGGAGGGAGGGAGAGAGGGAGGGGGAGGGGGAGGGGGAGAGAGGGGGAAGGGGGGGAGAGGGGGGGAGAGGGGGGAAGAGGGGAGAGGGGGGGGGGGAGGGGGAAGCGGGGGGAGAGGGGGAGTGGGGAAGAGGGGGGTGGGGAGAGGGGGGGGGAGATAGGGTCTGCGAGAGAGGCGACGACGGGGGGGAGGGGGGGGCAGCGACGGCCCAGGTGTAGTGCACCATCCCCGGGAGATGGAGCCCCCGACGAGAGGTGACCACTGGCCAGTTGCACTGAACTGCAGCGTGCGGTGCTCTCTGGGCTGCGGCCCGTCACTAAATCACAGCAATGACTGCACTTCAAGAGTACTTGACTGGTTGTAAAGGACGTCCAGGCGTTGTGAAGGGGGCTATAGACATGCTAATTATTTCTCTATTAACATGTGTAGATATAAACAAGTGTCTTTTGACAGAAGTCAGCTATCGTGCACAGTGAAGCTTTCCACCGCATTTCGTCTCGTCTGCTGCTACCCCGATAAAAACAAGCCCTGGCGGCGGCTCTGCCATTCTAGGGGAGATCACCCCTTAGAAAGTTCACACGTGATAGGATCAGAATTAGGCAATTCGGCCCATCAGGTCCACTCCGCCATTCAATCATGGGCGATGTATCTCTTCCTCCTTCACCCCATTTCGCTGCCTTCCACCCATAACCACCGACACCTGTACTAATCAAGAGTCTGCATATATATAAATATCCATTGACTTGGCCCCCACAGCCTCCTGTGGCAACGAATTCCACAGGTTTACCACCATAATGTGAATGTGACCTTGCTTATTGATTGGTATCACAAACCATCTCCATTCTCGAAGATAGCCACAACGTGCTGCTGTAATTCAGCGGGTCAGGCAGCATCTGTGGAGAAAAGAGATCTGTAGATATGCTGCCCGACCCGCTGAGTTGCTCCAACATTTTACTGAATTTGCTGAGTAAGCAGAGCTTTTTGTGTCCATATTGTAAACCAGCATCTGCAGTTCTCCGTCCTCGCCTTTGTTAATAGCAATGGCCTCACGTCTTCATTAAATGCAGTGGAACTTTGCGATACCACCTGCGATACCCGGAGTTCAGGCATTTCGCCAGACGAGGGGGGGAGGGGGGTGCAGGTGGGGTACATAAGCGCACAACCCAGCGCCAACGGTATAGCTTCGAGGAGCAGTGCTAAATGTTTTCAAACAGCGAGAGCTGCTGCCGGGTGGCGCGGGGGCACTGTGAGATTCCTGAGCAGAAAATTGTGATTGTGTCAGGACATGGAGATGATTAGCACGGCGCTGGCTTTGAGCGCGGAGCGTGAAACGGATTTGCCATTTACTACAGAGCGAGAAATGAGCGTTGAATAGCATCCCCACTATGACACTGGCCGCCAGCCCCGACCGCCCTGAGACCCGCACACACTCAGCACCACCAATTTATCGCTTCATTTTCCGCTGCGGGAGGGTCACCGCCGCCCAAGATGCGTTTCATTTGTCGGCGCAGAAGCGAAACTGATCAAAGTTACACACAAGTATCTGACTAGAGACGGGCGGCGCTTTGGAGAAAGCAACATTCCGCCAATATTCTGGTGAACCTCCACTGTGGCCTTTCCAAATCCTCCACGTCCTTCCTGTATTAATACTCCAAGTAAAACCGGAATAATACGACCATCGTGAGATTTGTGCTGTTGTTGTTGTATTGAGTGAGATCCCTTTGATCTAGTGATGACTGCGGTGAAGGGGAGAGGAAGCAGGGATTGGCGATTAATGACTATTATCGTGTCAATGATTAACCGGACTCACCAATTATTCCCCTTCAGACAGTTTATGAAATGACACAATTGCCCAACAGGGGTGTCCACGATCAATGCATTACAAAGGCTATTGGTGCTTTGTCCGTTTTATTGTTCGCACCTGACCCCGAACATTAAGTGTAACATAATGTGAGTCCACTGACGCTAGAATCCCCCCAATCATTGCCCTTTATGTGGAGGATACTTCATGCAGACAGAGACCCGCCCTATAAAATACACAACCATCCGGTGAAACTCAGTGGCCCCAGAGAATATCGATTACAAAGTCATATACAAACATGAATTGTGAAGAAGGGTCTCGACCCGAAACGTCATCCATTCCTTATTTCCAGAGATGCTGCCTGTCCCACTGTGTACTCCAGTTATTTGTGTTTATCTTCCATATACAGACATGTTGCTCTGTGTCAGCTCAGCTTCTCATCTACAACCATTGTCACGTTATCACCCCCCCCCCCCCCCCCCCCCCCCCCCCCCCCCCCGGAACACTCAGTGTTTGACATCAGCTACCGTGGTTATCTGGGACTAGGGGCGTTTTCTATTGTGGCCACTGAGCCAATGTGACGCTGGAATTCGAAAGCGTGAAAAATAATAATTTATTTTTCAGACTCACCAAAGGCGATGCAGCTTTCTGTAACCTACCTTCAATCCCGCGGTTCTCTCCCGAAACGTATCCATGTGTCTCTTCCTGCTGGGAACACCGGCTAAATTCAACAAGGATTCGGACCCCGTCCCAATGTCTCGTCCCCGGTTCGCTGTGTGTTGTGGTTCACGCTGCTCCCGGGAGGCCCTTGAAATACTGGGCAACTTTGGAAGAGCGGTGTGCGTGGGGCCCTGGTCCAGAACCAGGGGCCACGGTCTTAGAATAAAGGGGAGGTCATTGAAGACTGAGGTGAGAAAAAAACGTTTTCATCCAGAGAGTTGTGAATTTATGGAATTCCCTGCCACAGAGGGCAGTGGAGGCCAAATCACTGGATGGATTTAAGCGAGAGTTAGATAGAGCTCTAGGAGCTAGTGGAGTCATGGGATATGGGGAGAAGGCAGGCACGGGTTATTGATTGGGGCCGATCAGCCATGATCACAATGAATGGCGGTGCTGGCTCGAAGGGCCGGAATGGCCTCTTCGTCCACCTATTTTCTATTTTCTATGTTTCTATGATCTTCGTTTTTCGTGTAAAAAAATGCACTGTTTCGAAATTGTCTTTAGCTTTCTCTCGCTAAAAGATGCAGGGATGCCAGGTGAATTTTAGCAGCACGTGCGGCATTAAACACAGGGACCTAATAGCACTAATCTGATAACTATCTGATTTTAACCTGTAGCCAGATTATTAATTGAGGTCGGTGGGTTACTTACACTGCGAGTGCGTCCTCTGATCGTGGAGAATATTAAATCACACACGTTGCTGGGGGAACTCAGCGGTTCAGGCGTCAAATGTAGAGGGAATGGACTGAGGTCGTTTCGGGTCGCGACCCTTCTTCAGTCTGCCCATTCCCTCCAGAGATGCTGCCTGACCCGCTGAGTTCCTCCGGAACTTCGTGTTTTGCTCAAGATTCCAACATCTTCTTGGTTTCCAAAAAGCTTTTGGAAATATATATTTAAGAGGGAGTTAGATGTGGCCCTTGTGGCTAAGGGGATCAGGGGGTATGGAGAGAAGGCAGGTACGGGATACTGAGTTGGATGATCAGCCATGATCATATTGAATGGCGGTGCAGGCTCGAAGGGCCGAATGGCCGACTCCTGCACCTATTTTCCATGTTTCTATAAGGATCTTAAGATAGGAAGGTTACAAAAGGCTTGAGACGGAATCTAAAGAAAAATCCTTTATTCCTTCTAGATATAGAATTAATATTCCAACAATTTTCTTACAAAGCAGTTACATACACTTATATACAAAGAAGGGTCTCGACCCGAAACTTCACCCGTTCCTTCTATCCAGAGAAGGTACACAAAAAATGCTGGAGAAACTCAGCGGGTGCAGCAGCATCTATGGAGCGAAGGAAATAGGCAACGTTTCGGGACGAAACGTTGCCTATTTCCTTCGCTCCATAGATACTGCTGCACCCGCTGAGTTTCTCCAGCATTTTTGTGTACCTTCGATTTTCCAGCATCTGCAGTTCCTTCTTAAACACTTCTATCCAGAGATGCTGCCTGTCCCGCCGAGCTACTCCAGCATTCTGGATCTATCTTCAGCATCTGCAGTTCATCCCCTCACTAGTTCAGCACACGCTATGCACAGCGCAGGGGGGTGAGAGAGCTACCAAGGCCGCCACAGCTGTTCCAAGTCAGGGGAGGCTACACGGTTGGCGGGGGGTTTAGTTTGGGCAGCGACGGGCGCTGCGTCCTGTTCTTGTGCGGGGGTCTCTGGGCTGGAATTTTCAGTCGCCGAGATGTCAGCTACTTGCTGCTGGATGCTGTGTCGAAGCGCGGAGGCGGCGGTGGCTTTGGCCGCGGGCCCACACAGCTCGCCTTGGGGCTGCGCCGCCGGATTGACTAGAAGCCGGCCTTCGTTTCGGCTGCCGCCGTCCACCGCGCCGAAGCCGGAGCCGGAGCCGGAGAAGACGGGGAAAGCGGTGACCAGGTGGTTGAGTACGCCCAGCCGCAGGTGCTCCTCCGTGCCCTTGCTCCGCAGCAGGTACTGGCTGACTGCGTTCAGGCAGCTCCTGAATCCCGCCTGGTACTGCGCCGCTCCGTCTCTCGACATCCGCACCGCCCCTAAACACACACACACACACACACAGTCAGGGCCACCGCGCCAACACCTCCACTTATACCCTGCGCATAACACGTCCCAACTTCAGAAGATAGACACAAGGTGCGAGTAACTAACTCATCGGGTCGGACAAGCATGTTTCTATCTCTGGAGAAAAGGAATAGGTGACGTTTCGGATCGAAACCGTTCGAAGACTTCTCCAGAGATGCTGCCCGTCCCGCTGAGCTACCCCAGCTTTGTGTGTCCATCTTCGGTTTAAACCAGCATCTACAGTACCTTCCTACACCAACTTCGCTAGGGGTGTCCGAGGTACACACACACTCTCTCCCCCCTCGGCTCTACCCACGTCCGCTCACGGGAAAGTTGAACATCCCAGATGCGTTAACACTCCTCCTGAAATCCTCTCTTCAAATCCAGGTTATTCTGTTGGGACCATTCGGCCCAACTGCCCAACCCTCTCCCCATTACTCCGCCACCCCAGCCCCCTGCTGACAATTCCATTCCCTCCCCGCTCCGCTTCCCCGGTTAATCCAGGCACTCGCTGATCCGACCCCCTCTCTTTTTCTCCATCAGCGATTAATCCGGGCAGCCCCCTTTCGCCCTGCCGTGAATTTTCTTTAATCCCATTCAAAGAACCATTCACCCAGTCCTCTCCTCCGACCCTCCACTGGCCGTATACACCGCCAACACATATCACCACCCCGCGCCAATGTCTGTGCTGAGATAACACTCACCCTGTCGAGAACTCTGCAAATCCCTCAGATGTTTCACGGTTAATTCCAGGATGTCGGCCTTTTCCAGTTTGCGTTTCCTAATCTGTAGCGTAAAAACGTGAAGGGAATAAATGAGAGGGGCAGGGGTACTGAGAAGGAAAGCACTCGAGAAAAAAAAAACTCAACACAAAACACTGGCGGCGCAGCGGTAGAACTGCTGCCTTACAGTGCCAGAGATCCGGGTTCGATCCTGAGTAAGGGTCTGGACACATCCCTTCTTTCCAGAGAATCTGCCTGTCCCGCTGAGTTACTCCAGCGTGTTGTGTCTATCTTCTGACTACGGGTGCTGTCTGTGCGGAGTTCGCACGTTCTCCCTGTGACCCGCATGGGTTTTCTCCAATATTTTCGGTATCCTCCCACACTCCAAAGTCTTGGAGGTTAATTGCCTTGGTGTAAATCTAACTGGCCCCTAGTGTGTGTCAGATGGGGGTCGCTGGGCTGTGCGGAATCGATGGGCCGAAGGGCCTGTTTCCGCGCTGTATCTCTAAACTAAACCAAACTAAACACTTGGGCAGAGTTGGCGCGGCGGCGGGAGGGTTTGGGTCCTCACGTTATTAGAGTAGTGGTCTTCCAGCAACGACTTCAGCTGTTCCAGGCACTCGTTGATCCGAGCCCTTCTTTTTTTCTCCATCAGCGGCTTTGAAATCTGCAAACAACAAACACGTTACTTTCTTTGCAATTTCCACAAATCAACACGTCACAAATCGAAGACAGACTCGACCCGAAACGTCGCCTATTTCCTTCGCTCCACAGATGCTGCCTCGCCCGCTGAGTTTCTCCAGCATTTTTATCTACCTCCAAAATAAGGCCGAATGAAGTAACTCAGTTGGAGTTACTCCAGCTCATTGTGTCATTCTTTGGCACAAACCAGCATTTGCGGTTTATCTGCCCGTCTCGCTGAGTTACTCCAGCATTTTGTGCCTATCCGCAGTTCCTCCCGACACACTTCATATATCGGCTAGATTCCAGCAATCTCTCACCCACCTTCCTGTGGCCGCAGGTTTGTGTGGCGACTGGGAGCAAGAACCGACCCGCCGGCTTGTTGGTATTTTTCATTTCACACTCTTTTTTGATTCCCCTTATAGTTATGTGTTTTTTTTCCTGGGTGTGCTTGCTCCGCAAGAACAGGTGAGCGGTGAAATAGCCGGGAGCGCCGTTGGCGAGGGGTTTATAAAGTATCGCCACTTTGCATGTGAATGCAAGGAGTCGCCGCTCCCCGCAGCTGCCCGCGCCCATTGTAACGCGGCAGAGAGAGAGAGAGAGATTCCTTCATCATTATTCCTCCCCACTGGATTTGAAACACGGAGCTGATCTGCCAATGGTCAGTTGGTCAACTCTTTGCATTAAGTGTTCCTTCCTTAAGGCATTTGATAGGATTATTCTCCATTAATCAACGTCCAGCAAAACAAACAAGTCATAACCAATTATTAATTGAAACACCAACTGATCAAAGACAACGGGAGATTCTGTCCCCACCGTTAGAGGCGGAAAGAAGTGCGATTTAAAAAAATATTGGATTCAAATTCCCATAAGATTACTAAAATGGAAATTGGTGATTCTTGGTGCATGGAGTTTTGCAAATACTTTTAGGAGAAGTGGGGAAGATTTAATAGGAATCCGAGGGGTAACTTTTTCACACAAAGGGTGGTTGGTGGGTGTATGGAACGAAATGCCAGAGGAGGTAGTTGAAGCGTATTGCAATGTTTAAGAAACAGTTAGACACGTATGTGGAAAGTACATGTTTAGAGGGATATGGACAAGTTGGCAGAAGGGTTTGTTTCCACGCTGTATGCTAAACGAGGTGCATCATTAGAGGCAAAGATTCCATGAAACAATATCGGAATGTTGTTGCGCCGCCCGTCTCCAGTTAGATACTTGTGTGTAACTTTGATCAGTTTCGCTTCTGCGCCGACAAATGAAACGCATCGTCAGGATCAGCATCTTGGGCGGCGGTGACCCTCCCGCAGCGGAAAATGAAGCGATAAATTGGTGGTGCTGAGTGTGTGCGGGTGTCAGGGCGGTCGGGGCTGGCGGCCAGTGTCATAGTGGGGATGCTATTCAACGCTCATTTCTCGCTCTGTAGTAAATGGCAAATCCGTTTCACGCTCCGCGCTCAAAGCCAGCGCCGTGCTAATCATCTCCATGTCCTGACACAATCACAATTTTCTGCTCAGGAATCTCACAGCACCTCCCGTCCGGCAACGGCCGGCATAAGTCCCCTCTCAACTCAGTTAACTGTCTCCGCTCCTCATTGGGAACGCGTTTTGGTGTTGGATTGGACACGTTTTAATAATTAGGTTGTCCTCATTTGATCGAATCACCCTGGCCCGGACCCGCATGACTCGTCTTCTGGCCCGGGCAGTTTAGAAGTCTTTTAAATCTGACATAAACAGAATTGTGAAGCAACTCCGCCACGATCGGATAATTGGCATTTCCGAAGGGGTTCATTTACTGTCCACACAATTAGACATTCTTCTGTTTATCGATAGTTTCCTGCGGGCGCTCTCGCTGCCGGAGAGAGACTTCCATCATCATGCACTGGAGCGCCGACATGTCCGGAGATGAAGATAGACACAACATGTTGGCGTAACTCAGTGAGTCAGGCAGCATCTCCAGAGAAAAGGAATAGATGACGTTTCGGGTCGAGACGCTTCATCAGACTGAAGAAGGGTCTCCATCTGAAAGTCACCCATTCCTTTTTTTACAGATGCAGCCTGGCGCTCTGAGTTACTCCAGCATTTTGTGTCTATCTTCGAATCAAAGCAGCATCTGTAGTTTCTTCCTGTCCAGTGTTGAAAATGCATTCGCCTCGCTCCCCCAATAGTTAGAAACTCCCTTCTTTGCCAATCCCCTGGTTCATTGATCCCCTCAGAGGCGATCACTGATGTATCTCGGCTTTGTGTTGGACCGACTGCCCACAAGATCCCCCCCCCCCCCCCCCCCCCCCCCCCCCCCCCCCCCCCCCCCCCCCCCCCCCCCCCCCACCCCACTCCAGCCTCTGAATGATACCCCAGTCGCCTTCCTCTCGCCGGCAAAGGCAGAGGATAACGCGTTGAGACAGTTCTCTCTCTTGTCATTTTCCACTTTCCAGTTAAATACCGAATTACTCTCGAATCTATCAACTCTCTTCTACGCCCCATCCCTGACTGATGAAGCCCAGCGTGCCCTCCATCGCCTTCAGGTGTCTTGAATCTTGAGTAAAACACAAGATTGTGCTGGAGGAACTCGGCTCTGAGTGTATAGGTTGTGGCGTGAGGAAGTGCGTGCTCCAACGCTCAAAGTTTGGAACGAAGATCGGCACAAAATGTTGGAGTCACTCCGCGGGACAGGCAGCATCTCTGGAGAGAAGGAATGAGTAACGAATCAGGTCGAGATCCTTCTCATGGTACTTAGTATTGTACCATTACCCCACAGATGGGTCTCCAGAGATGCTGCCTCTGCCTCTGAGTTACTCCAGCGTTTTGTGTCAATTTTCGGTGCAAACCAGCAGTTCCTTTCGACAACACATAGTTTTTTGAAACGGTTGTATTGAACTCGCTGGAAGGTGAAAGTGACTCTTGGGCTGTCAAAGAACAGTTTCCCTTCTTGCTCTTTTTTTCGCGCAAGAAACCCCCAGAACAAAAGAAGCAATTTGCTGATCCGCAGCGAATCGGCGGGGCCCCGTTGCCCATATTAAATGTGACCCAGTTCCCTGACAACAGCCTCCAGCGCGGACGGCGCCTCGCAGCGAGGAAAATCGCAGCAACGCCTCCGTGCCATTGAGCTCCCACAGCCCCCAACCCCGCGGCCACGGGGAGGGACAAGTCGCCACCCGCGACGCGCAATCAACGCGGCAGCATCTCGCCACCGATCCACTGGATACCGCGAGGAAAGTGGCGAGTGGGGAACGGGAGCGTGTTGCCACGCGTCAGGCCTTTGACACAAAGTGGAGACCAAACACAAGCTCGATGGACTCTCCCGGAGCTTGTTTAAGTCACTCGAGTTTGATTAGAGGCATAAAGGGTGGGTCGGGTTGTGAATGGGCGAGGAAGCCCCAACGAGCCGCATTAACATCACACTGGGTGCGGGCACAGAGTGAAAGGGGCTGTGAAGAGGCAGCAGCGAGGTTGTAGCCGGCCCGGTACAAACACTTCATTGTCTTTGAGGCGCAGTTAAAATCAAGCGAGCGGCCTTCATTCTTAAACATGAGCTGCCTTCAGTTGTTGTGGGCTGATGTTGCGAACATCTGGCCCGGGAGATTAAAGATACCGAGCAAAGTTCCGGGAGAGGGCCATGTCCGCGGTCACTCGGCGCCGGGCGCTGGAGGCAACATCCGCCCACATGCAGAAGTGCTGGAGAAACTCAGCGGGTCCGGCAGCATCCACGGAGGGAATGGATCTTCGGTGTCCATGCCCTTCCCAGATGCCACGCACCCGCTGAGTTCCTCCAGCAGTTTGTTTTTTACTCAAGATTGCAGCATGCGAATGAATGAACGACATAATCTTTAAGGTCACATCTGACAAGGCACAATTAGATTCTTTGCTTATATACCCAAGGTATGCAAATAGTCGCCAGCTAAGGGCACTGACACGCTAGGCCCCCCACTTGTTCTCCCCCCAGCCGCGGGTCTACACTACACGTGGCCCATTGTTTGGCACCACCCCATCCACTACCGGGTCCTCTCCAGACCACTCCGTGGCACTGACCCAGGCCCCAGCTGCATGGTTCTGTCGACTTGCAGGCTCTGACCTCCATTGATTTCTGCGCTTCATATTAAATCTGCTTGTGATCTGATCAGCAGCCTCACCCACTCCATGGCTCGCCGGGAAGCCTTCCGAACCCTCAATACAAATTAAGGTTCTCCAAGTGCTTACTGAAAAAAAATGACCATTCGACCAATGACTATTGGTGCCCTCTGAAAGAATTACCCAATTCTTCCTGCAGTGGCATTTATCGAAGTTGAGACGTTGTGTTGTAGTTGTACAAGATTGGCGAGGCTGCACTTGTATTGTGGTCGGCTTTGGTTACCCTGCTTCGGGAAAGATGCCATTATGCTGGAAAGAGTGCAGAGAAGATTTACGATAGTGCCAGGACCAAGGGCCTGAGCTACAGGGAAAGTTGTGGGCAGGCCAGGACTCTATTCAATGCAGCACAGGAGGCCGAGGGATGATCTTACATAGCTGTATAAAACAGCAAATCTTTTTTCCCAGGGTACGGGAAAAATCCCATCATAGGAAAACGATCTGCAATATAAGAAAGGCCTTGGGTTTAAGTATAACAGGAATTTAGTCTTTCCCTTCAAATGTTCTCCCTACATACTCATATTGAGTTCAATCATTCACATAGTGTTGGTAGATATTAGTAAATATCATATGACCCATCTCCTGCAACATCTCGCCATGTTTACAAAATCCACCCATATCCATACTGCCAGTCTATAATTTTCCTTCTGTTCAATATTGGCATTTCTCATTGCCCAGAAGCAGGAGGGAAAATTCAGAAAGGAGAGAACCATCCCGGCTTCTTTCATGGTTATATGGTTATGATCTGCAAAACCACCACTGGGGCAACACTTCAACAAGATCACTTGCGTTACACGACCAACACCTTCAGGGCATTGGGTTTGTGATGCAATAAATGCCAGCCTTGTTCTGGAGAAAGACAACTAGTTTCTTAATCCTGACACCAGATGACTGCTCATTTAAAATGAAATTTCCTTGCATTTTCTTCCTCCAGCATTTCAAACCCAGTGTAGTGTGCACGCAACCTCATGAACGACAAGCCTTCAGATTGTGAAATATTTTATTAAATTTTTCATGTCGTAAAATGCAATTGAACAGGCCTAGCCACATTGCTACCCTGGACAAGCTTTGTAATAGTGTAATTAAGTGGGGCACTCTCGGCAAGAGGCACTTGTTTGGGTTTTGGTAACGGTTGGGATCAAGTCCCAGTGGCAGTAACTACTGCACAAGGCAACAAGAACCAAGCTCAATAAAACATCAAACTTGCTGGCTGAAGCCATTAAGGCACCTGCTCAAGTTTACAATTATCATCTCAATTTACAAATCCCAACTGCTGATTAAGTGAATTCCATTAAAAAGTTAGAAAAAAAAAAAAAATTGGCAGACCAATATTGAACCCGAGGTGATGGTTCATTCAAATTCTGATTTTAAACCAAAGCCTAAATTGTAACAAACAATCATCAAGAATCAATTCATCCACATTGCACACACTTTGGGTCAATTCTGCAGTTCAGCAGCAGAGTTGGTAAAGGCAAGTTATCAGTTCTGCCTGACCCTTTATATGGAAAGATGCAAAATGAAGGAGCATCTCACAAAGCATAAAAACTGTCACTCAGGTCACTAAAACTGCAGTCGCAAGCTGAATCCCCATCACTAATGTACTGTTCAGTGTCCCAAAGTGCAATGCAAAGGCAAGTGCTGGACAAATTTTAACCAAAACTATCACTACGAAATTGAATGGCAAGTGCAGTGAACCGACCCAACTGGCACACAGGTCTACAGTGCAGCTCATTTGCTGTTTGGTGTAGCCATCAAGATGTGCAGGAGTTCGCACTTCAAGATCGATTAGATGTCAAGGACTTTAGGACAAGGTCAACAAGGATTTAAAAACGAAAACTTGTGCAGAAAGAATACGGATTTGTGAACCCACGTCAACGATGCAGTAATTAATTTAAGGGCTTATAGTGGAAAAAGATATTTAGCAAAGTCTAGAGCCAAATCTACTTCTGTAGTAACCACATAGTGTACATGACCAAACATTTCTCCCCTTTGTGCTCGGAGTAAACTGTACCAAAAACACTACCTTGTCACGTAGCAAGCTTTGTACATGGTTCAAGAAAGTCTATTTCAAGTTAGAAAGGCACAGATTTCCAGTGGCGATCCAGTAAATCACAACATCAAACCAGGATGAAGACCAGTTAAGGCACAAGATAATCAAACGGTTCTTGGCTATTTTATAGAAAAGCTCTCAAGGTAAATCAGGCAACTGGCATATCTTAAAAAAACATGGTTGCTAAAACCTAGCACTGCAAATTTAAGGAGTCTTTGAATTTTCCTGTTGAGATTGGAAGGATGGATTTTAACTAGACCACACCCATCACTAATTAGTGGTGTAGATCTTCCATTCTCCTCTAATCCAGCAATTTGGAGGTACAGCGTGAAATCCAAACAAATCTCCACGAGATAAGAGTTGGCAAATAGTTCATTCAACCTTTTAAAAGAACCCATCTGGAAAAGGAGAGTTCTAAACTAATAATGCTCAAGTGTCAAATGAAACAGGAATAGGGCAAAGGTCTTCATATACAGGCCACTCTGCTTCAATGGAGAGTTATAAAACATCTAGACAAGGAAATACCATTTTGGTGAAGAATCCTCCCTTTCTACAATAACACAGATGCAGCAGGCAACACTATAATTGGTGGCAAGCTGTGTATTCTGTGCAATCAGACTGAGGTAATCACGTGCACCCCTTGTCCAGCGTATTCTTCAAGGTTTGAGGTACAGAGAAACCATGTCTCCATTTAGCACTCATGATCCTTTGCTCAATCATTACTCGAGCAGAAGCCAATTCAAATGTTGGCATGACACAATCTGACTTCATCTAATAACCCTCAACTTGATGAACCGTTTACTCAAATAAAAAATTTGAGTTAGGGCATTACTTGGAAGTGGGGGAGGGGGGGGGGGGGGGGGGAAAGAAAAAAAAAAAAGTTCAGCAAGACAAATACAGACAATTACGTTGAAGTTTGGCCGTGATCAGGAGTTGATTCTTGAGGTAACTTCAGGCCAGGATAACGAGGCACTAGATTAAAGCATTAAGACTTGAAGTTGCCCAAAGAAATTTGGTCCCATCCAAGTCCAAGAAGATGGTGCTATTATCAATTAACAGATTGAGAAACTATGCCGCTGAAGTTCAGTGTGTGATGGACACGTTTCAGGTGACAAGATCAATACTTAATTTACAACATTCTAAACTCCTGATTATACTCAATAATTCCCTCCAATGTTTAATCATGTTAAGCCGAGACAAAAATGAACTATTTTAAAAACAGTAGATGTAGAGCTGAAATCTTAAAGTCCACCTCCAATTTCCAACAGGCAAGAATTTGGTCAGTCTTACGAGGTCTGCCAAACTGCAAAGAAAGCAAAGAATAGATCAGCCACGCGATTACTCACATTGTGGACTACAGTGATTGCATGTTTGTTGTGGAAGTTATAACAAAAGGCAGCTTTAACAGCAGGAAACCAAGTCACACAAGTGACCAAAGCGTCACAATCTGGCCACTTTTGCGGTACAAGTACATAGTAGTCTCCAATCTAAACCCAGTAGTTCTTTGCTGGAATGAGACAAGTTTTGCCGGCAGCATTTACTGAGGGTTCCTAAACAGCTCCAATTTGACACAAGCTCAGAGGTCACCAGCAAGCGGCTTGGTTAAATGAACCACACCTGCGGCATGGACCGAGAGTCGAGGTGGTAGGAACTTGTACATTGGCAAATTTGTCCTGACAGTCTGAGCATCCATCACAAGTACTTTCACCATCTTCTGAATTGAGTTTCCATAAACAGAGGTTATTGGATTAGTACTCAAGGGGCAGATTAAGAATTGGAGACAGGTGCAGAAGATGGAAAGGAAAGTAAAGCAAGAAGGAATACTCACCAACTATGATAATTATGATGATCAGGATGACCGCTATTAAGATTGCCCACATCTGTTGGAATAAAAGCCTGAATATTATATTTCAATGCAGGAAATGCCACTTCTGCAGATGCAGCGATAACAAAAAAACATTAATTTTGGATATGCAGCGTTCCAATCTGATGTAGCAAATATCACTCATTCCAACTTTCAGCGGGGGAGCCTTCTTTTCATTACCCAGAGGATGTGTTTTGACAGCTCCACATCTGCTCATTGCATAAAAAGCCCAGGAAGAATGTGGCCAGCTCACCACAAGAATAACTTATGCCAGCAGTTTAAGGAACTAGACTCAATCAAATTGACTCATCTTGAACAGTCACTTCAGTCACTTCCAGCCTGCATGTTCAAATGAGACTCAATTGCAAGTCAGGATACTTCCATACAGAAACATGTGATAAAAAAGTTTACGAAAAGCACTTAAGCAACCGATTTATTTTTGTTATAAATATTCCTGATCAGGAACGATGGCTGAAGCTAACTGCCAAGTAATAAATCACGATCTTACCTTACAGTTCTTCCACCAATATTTGCGTTTTAGTTTTGCAGCACTGGTCTCAAACTGCGACGCCCCTGCTTGCAGTGCATCAGCCCGGTCATCCAGCTCTGTCAGCTTCTGGTCTCGTTCAAGAACTCTGTCTACATTCACTCTCATGATATCCACAACCTGAAGGTGGCAAAATAGAACGGAGTGTACAGGAAAAGTCTTGACGATGAATAGGAAGTAAAAGGCGCCCGGAATTTTTTTATCTGAACTGTAGCAGAGATGCAAGAGTGTAGTTTAGTTGAGAGACACAGCAGGGAAACAGGCCCTTTGGTCCACACCAACCAACATTCACCCAAGCACAAGTTCTATCGCGAGGGGGCAATTTACCGAACCATTTAACCTACAAACCCACATGTCTTTGGGATTATTTATTATTTATTTTTATGTTACTTGACTAAGGAAAATTCATTTTGTTGTCTCTAATATGATATAATGACAATAAATTGAATACAATACAATGTGGGAGGAAACCGGAGCACGAGGTCACAGGGAGAATGCGCAAACTCCACAAAGACAGCATGCAAAGTCAGGATCGAACCCGGGTCTCTGGCGCTGTAAGGCAGCAACTCGACAGCTGCACAACCTAGTGTGAAGAAAACCCATGAGTATTTTCCTCTGGAATTAGGGGTGGGAGGAGTATGAAGGCAAGTAGTTAATCAGTCCTTTTGTCAAGTAAAACAGTTATTCAAAAGAATCAGGGTGGAAACAAAGAACTGTTTCTAATGACTGCAAGTAGCCAAAGGATATTGATTTTGAGTCTCTGGCAAGAATTTGGGGAAAGTGCAGAGATTAAAACCTTCATGGCTTGAAATGTATAACCCGAGAAGGTAAGGGGCTGGATTTACTTCAGGGTCTCAAATGTACCCATTAGAAACACCCAGCAGGGCTATCAGCAAGGGGGGTGGGGGGGGGAAAGAGTGAATAGCTCAAAAACACATGGGCTAGTCATTCTGTTCTGTGCAAACCTAATATCAAGCCGAGATAGGTGGGAGGAACTTCAAACTTGTTATTGAAAGTGTGTTCTACTGGTCTTGTTGTGAAGGACATGCACCTTGAGTGTCTGGAGAAATACTTCAATAAAGAATAAAGTAGCAACAGAAATTAAATTAGATGATTGGATTAGCGTCTGCAGAGCAGATGGTTCTAATGATGTTCAATGTAATTTCTACCTATTATGGGTACAACTGTAGGTAGAAGTCATTTGGACAGTTTCTGATATAGTAAATGTCAGAAGATGCAAGGTGAAATCTAGTAACCCAACCCCCCTTTGCTGGAAACTGTATGCATGACTACCAAGTCTCCACAAAATCCTTCAAGTTTGGAGTTGTAAACAAGCAAGTTTAGAACTAGAACAACTACTCTAAGCAGGCTGAATGCCACAGGCTGCATTAAAAAAAAAACTGAAACAAAGTGGACAAGGGATAGCCCTAATTCAGCAGCTGCTGCTGCTGCAGCATGGTGCTTAAATATATGCAATAGATACCAGGTTCCACTGTAGGTCACCACAAGTCCTGTGCAACCTGCAAGTGATTCTTGACCATCGCTGGTCAACAAGGTCAGCTCCAGGAGCACCAGCAGCCTGGTTCACTTGAAGATGGAAATCAAATCTTTTGTCTAAAACAGCCAAAGGCAGATCGACATTAAAGATCTGCTCAATCAAATAAACTGTAGCACGACCCAAATGAATAACTGTTTTAGGTAGCACAAGGGTGATCAGCCTGTATCCTTTATGACTATGAGAATGTTGAGCAGTCAACATCAAACCAGGTTTCACAAGTTCCCAACATTTATTTATTTCAGGACAAATTTGCACTTTTGAAAGTAAACTTGGTTTGCAATCACTGAGCATTTCAGGTTTACTAACCAAAGGAGATGACAATCATCTTTGGTTTGTGACTCTTAAGCGTTCATTCATCGTAAAGCAGACTTGATTTCAAAAGTACAAATTTTGGGGCTCTTCTCTAGCTCGAGTGCTTAGTGGATGAAAATAGTCTTCTGTAGACTTCTATATTCCAACCATTAAACATATCTGTGCATTGAGACATGGTTCTTACCTCATCCACTTGTGCCTGGGTCTGCTGCAATTTCCTGTTGCTGCCATAGGGTCCTGGAGCAGTTGGCGGAGTGTCTGGGGGACATGGTGCAGACCTGCAATAGAAGCAACAGCATAGTCCTTCAGATCACAAATGCCTACCATTTTAGTTTCAATTATAAATGTTGAGATTGGGGGGTCAAGTTCATTTCTTCTATCGATCTGTTATACTACAGTTAGCCTACAGAGCAATGGCTCAGCAACATTGACCCACACAAGCATACACTCTGCACATTTGTCAACATGAAGAAAGGCCACCTACGAAATAATACTGAACTTAGTCCACAAGACATGAACAAGGAATCCAGCGCCTCTAGGTCAGCTGCAGGAGGTTGCCCCCAGACCACAAGATGGCTGGCCAGAAGAAGAGGGACAACAGTTTGCAGGCCGAGCCGGCCGTGGGCAACGGAGGGGATCGGGAGACGTTCCAGTGGAATGAACACGTGGGAATGCGATAAAATTTCACCACACGGGGTGTCACCGGTATTATAAGCAAAATTAATTTCTCTGTGTAATGTTTAATTGCATCTATGACAATAAATATCCATGGAGAATGTTAATTTCAACAAGAATGTTTATCTCTGGAATCTGTGCATCACTAGTTACAAGGATCATTAGTTCCATTAAAACAGTATAGAAGTACCATAAGGTGCTCCATTTATACAACACTGTAAAGAGTTTGGTCTGGCACACTGAACATTGAGAATTTCAGTTTGAATCGCAGCACCTTGTGGTGACATACAGGAAACAATTTCATATGATTGCAATTCAATGTTGCATCACTAGAGGGAGAGGTTATCTGGAGCACGTTCTTCTCAGGTTACGTCAGGGTTCCACACCAGAGAAATGATCATAAACCGAATGGCCAGAAACACAGCTGCCAGACAATATTTAAATAAAAACAGGCCAACCAGGGGCTGTGTAGCTAAACCAGGGTGTTTAACTCCAGACTTAGAAGAAAGGAAGAGGCGGAGAGAGTGGACTGAGGGAGAGCTGAGAAGGGGAGGTGAAAGCAGGGACTACCTGAAATTAGAGAAGTCAATGTTCATACCGCTGGGGTGTAAACTGCCCAAACGAAATATGAGGTGCTGCTCCTTCAATTTATGGCGGTCCTCACTCTGGCCATGGAGGAGGCCCTGGACAGAAAGGTCAGATTCGGAATGGGAGGGGGCGTTGTGCCACCGGGTAGGTTTATCGCATCAGGTAGGTTTATGTGAACCGAGTGGAGGTGTTGGGCGAAGCGATCGCCAAGCCTACGTTTGGTCTCACTGATGTAGAGTAGCTGACACCTAGAGCAGCGAATGCAATAGATGAGGTTGGAGTAGTTGCAGGTGAACCTCTGCATCTGGAAAGGCTGCTTATGTCCTTGAATGGAGTCAAGAGGGGAGGTAAAGCGACAAGTGTAGCGTTTCCTGCGGTTGCAAGAGAAAGTGCCAGGAGAGGGTGATTTGGGTTGGGTGGGACGATTATTATTAAGTGGATCAAGTGATATGATGCTGTAAGCCACTAAAATAAGTGTTATCTTGATTTCAACCTGGGAGAAAAGCAGGTAACGAATAAACGTGGCTACGATCCCAGGAAAAATCCCATTCAGACTGCACTGGGATTGTTCAGGGAATTAGTTTAGTGCCTCAGCTGCAATAATGCTACATTGAGTATATTCAGTTTAACAGTAGATTTCTCAGTGTACAACAAATATAGAAATCAGTGAGAAGCAGAGGCATCCTAACCTTAAATGGTCCTGACGTCATGGCCACATAGTCCAATTTTTTGGATGCGTGATTTGTGGCTATGATACTGGTTGCCAATACTCCATTACACTCCAAACATCTTGAACATCTTGCATTGGGGCACTCAAAATGCAATTTTTTAAATTAAGTAGAGCAATAAATACATAGCAAAATAAACATGCAACTTCTTTGAAAAATAATGGCTAACATTTAGTTGGTCTACCTTCATATCGTTACAGCCATTAAGGCAGAATTTTTTTTATTTTATGTTTTTTATAAAGTAAAGAGTTGCAGAGCCAGCTATTAAATACCAAGGATCCCCAGACAGTTGACAGCAACAGATGGTCAAAAGGGAAGTGCTTGGCACAGATCACTACACACGAGGAAGTCTGTGGTAATCATTCACGCTTTGCTGTTAACCACAAACTCTGGGCCACAACTGTTTGTTTTGTGCTCCTCTCTCTGTCGGTCTTGAGCACACATACCAGACAATTAGAAGAGTCACAGGTGGAACATTTCAATAGTTTAATTAGCTATTTCTGTTCCCTAACTCCATGCATTTAGTGCCAAGTAATATCAGCTAGTGTAAGAGATCGCTGGCAAACAGACTGAATGCACTTGAGTGGATAGATTGAAGATTGAATGTTAGAAGAAAAAGCCAAGTTCAACCTAGCCCCAACCAATGAAGTTCCATTATTAAACCAAGATGGGACTGAATGAATTTTAACACCAACTTCTCTTATTCAATGTATAGTGATAGAGATTTCACCCATAGCATATTGCTAAGTTAATTTTGAACTAACTTAAAATGTATTAAAGCTTTGCCTGCAACTTACAGCACATTTAACCTAACAAGTCTGAGGCGGTATACACAGTGAACTTAACTCCACTGCATCCATCTCTTCCCATTTCCAGACATACAGCTTTCTGATCCAATCATGCATTCCACTAACGCTTAGCTCAAAACAAATCTAGTCATATATCCACAATTCCTTGTACTTAACCATTCAACTGAACAAATGTTGCCTCACAATTAACTATAGGTGAATCAGACACCATTGCATTTAGCCGCATCGGGCAAATGTACACAGAATCCTACCTTTATCAAATATCGTCTCAAGTGCAGACTGAAAAAAATGCCAACATGTCAACCTATGTATTACCTGGTACCCACAGGATATAATGTGGTGAACACGCCCACAAAAGGCTTATGACATTTTGAATTAAAAAAAAAACAAATCCTTACCCACAGGGGGAAGAGCTGAGCAGAATAATTTCTTAAGCTACCAGCCTGTGAGTAAAAACCAGGACAAAAGAGGTCACGTTGATGGGAGACAATAATGAAAAATGAACAATGAGCGTTTGATGGCACTGGTGTTTAGAAGGATGAGGGGAGACCTCATTGAAACTAAACAAATAGTGAAAGGCCTGGATAGAGTGGATGTGGAAAGGATGTTTCCACTAGTGGAAGAGTCATGGACCAGAGGTTATTGCCTCAGAATTGAAGGAAGTTCTTTTAGGAAGGAGATGAGGGGGAATTTATTTAGTCAGAGTGGTAAATCTGTGGAATTCATTGCCACAGGAGGCAGTCAATAGATATTTTTACTGCAGAGATAGATTCTTCATTAGTACGGGGGGGGAAGAAGGTAGGAGAATGAGGCCAGGAAGGAGAGATAGATCAGCAATGATTGAATGGCATTGATGGGCCAAATGGCCAAATTCTACTCTATCACTTATGAAAGTGTTTCCCAATTAATGCATCTACACACACATGCTAGTAACACTATTAGTTCAGTGGATAAGTTCATCTTGTCTTCAAATTAATGAAGAGCATACATTAAAGATTGGAGCAGAGAGATGGAAAGTTGCGATTGCTGCTTTTCAGTGCACACAAATTTAAGCGCATCACATTCGACAAAAAGCTCAGGATTGAATTAACCGGTTAAAAGCTTTAATCAATTTTTATGCAACAACTGTGAGATCATTGGAAAAAAGTTATGAAGGGGTTTACTGATGTACACAGTGAAGGAATTGACATTTGTTAGGTTGGAATCCAGAAACAATGAAGCTCCTCATCCGTTTGCAATGCTGCTTTTGGAGTCAGTCTCCAACATCTCCTGCTCTCACATCTGCATGGACAACAGACCAAGTGAAAGATGTCAAATTATTTACATTAGTTTAATATCCAAAGAAAGATGCTCAAGTGAAAGACAAATTTAATTTATATGGAGAAAAAACATGCAAAATCAAACGACACTCTCTAGTGCATACCTAGAGGCAACAATTGCCATCACTATCCTGCAGCCAGTGTTTACCCAAAGCTCACAGGCCTCTTCAGAGAAATACCATCTCAAAGCAATGTGTAATTGTTGCTGTCTGTAATCAAGCCTTGTCATTGGGGGACTCATTACTAAAAACAAAGACCAACAGACCAGGAGCTTCTAATTTAAATCATTCAGTGAACTGTGTAGGAAGGAACTGCAGGCGCTGGTTTACACCGAAGATCGACACAATATGCTGGAGTAACTTAGAGCGACAGACAGCATATCTAGAGAGAAGGAATGGGTGATGTTTCAGGCCGAGAACATTCTTCAGTGAACTGAGCAGCAATCTTCCTCCATATGACAGCCAAGATTCGAAGAATGGAGAAAAGTGACAAACTACCATGACACCTATGAATGAATAATTCAAACTGGTTTTGTATCTTTTTCCAACTTTGATGTTTCTGAGTGCCTCATAATAAAAGATGAGTGCAGTTCAAAATGAAATTAAATGCAGAAGATTTACAGGGTATGTTACAATGTGAAAGGCAAGCAGAATAAAATCTCACCCAATGCCTGAATACAGTATGTTGCTCTAATGTCTCTGTATTAAAAAGGAACACACAGCATTAAAAAAAACCCAATGAGTTCAAAGTGAGCAAGAGGTACTTATGCCTGCGTGAGAAAGATTTTCCCAAGCAAGAGAATGCTTCCAATGCTTCCTAGTCAGCACTTCCTTGCTGGTGAAAGATATAAACCAAACGACTTCTTGTATTTCACTCCCCACCATTGTTCATTTTTCACTCCCCACCACAAGCTGTTTACACAAATTGTAGCACAAAGCCCAGGTCTAGCTGAAACTTATTCCAAAACTACCCAAGTGTAAGCAAAAAATTACCATGGCTGACGAATCAATGTGAAAACTAGAAGTCATAGATAAAACTGTCCTTAAGATCAGACGGGAAAATCCATATTGTGGTTCCAGCAGGGTGGGGATAGTGGAGGTGGAGGAAGAAGAAGCGAGATTTTCTTTCAGACAAGTCACCATCATCAGCTTGATTAGATCCCCCATAATACATTGCAAAAGTCAAGAAAACTCTTCCGGTGCTCCAAGATCTATTTATGCTTTGCCATAATTACCAGAAAAAGATTTATGTTCATATCACATTACTGCAGTTTTTTTGGGGGGAGAATTTCCACATAAATTTGCTTCATGTTACTAAGTACCTGATGTGTGACTATCATTGTGAAAGTAGGCGTTCTGAAATCCTGGAGTTGTAAAAGGGCATGAAATTAGAACGCATTGATGAAAATGTTTTGTCCCAACCAAAAGAAAATTGTTACAATGCTTACAGTGGTTGAGAGGGCGGGGTGCTTAAATTCCAAAATTAAACTAATACAGGGCTTTGGAATCTTCCATATTTACATGCTGGAACGCAACGTACAAGCAGCTATGCTATTGCATGATAGCATCAGTCCCAAGAAAGCAACATTATAAAAATTCTAGTCCAGACAATGATAATTGGATAAGACGATAAGAATTCTGGCAGAAATATACACCAAATAGCTGAGTTGCATCTCAAAATGAGAACTACTAATGGGTCAAAAGACAACTGGCCTCTCTCTCTCCCTCTCATACTCTCTTTACGCCACCACAAGCAACCCAAGTATTTGGGAATTCTCAACCAATAATTCATCAATTTGTAAATCGATTAGTCTGTACTCACTGCAGCACTTTGCAATATATTTATAACTGGGGAAGTAAAAGTAGGAAAAATAACCTCAGACAAGCTAGAAACAATTAAAGCTACAGACATACTAACAATCAGCCCAAGAGCAAGCCCCCAGTATACAGACTGATGTTGAGATCTAGGGGCTTCAAATCCATTTCGGAAAAACTAACATGTATGCTGTCTTCACAGGAAAAAACATTTTCCTCAAACTCAGAAGGGCCACAATAATAATCTGAAACAAGCAGTTAGATCATGGAAGTCAGCTGCTCAAGAAACAACAAAGACAACTTTATATAAAACATTCCATGTAAAGTGCTCAGTGTCAAACTGAGGCAGGTTCTCGGGACTAGTGACTAATAGATTGTTCAGGCTCAGTTCTAAAGTTTAGAGCCTTGACAGCACAAAACCAGCTATACCCTCTTTTTCATCCTTTTTATTCCACTCACTGGCAGCTTTGCTTTCATGTTCTAAAGTTCTCATCTCTAAAACTCGCAATTCGTCTCATCCCATAACATAATTAAGCAAATATAATTAACTATCCCATCTCCCCTCATCAGTGTCAGGCCTTGCACTGCTTGATGATGCTCTTGTGAAGCTCTTAACATTGCTGTTTGAGGAAAAAAAAGATTCAAATACTGGGACCAATGAATCAACTAACCACACCCCAATCAACATTGCATGCGCTGACGTCAATTCTACACGATTTTACAATCACTCTCTTAGTCCCAGAGGGTGGATGGCATGCAACCCCAGATATTTATTGGATTAAAAAAAACTAGGTACCACAGTTTCAATGAACATTTGAAAGGATAAGTTAACAGAGCCTTCTTTTATCGGCACTCCAAGATGTTTTATGCAAGACCTTCAAAAGCCCCGATTAATTTTTTTTGGATTTGATTAATTTGATTCAACAAATTCAAATAGAGATAAATAACTATTGGAGAGAAAAAAAAATGGTCAATGACTAAGTATATATTTCACCAAAATGGGAGAAGGCACAGAGGAATTGAGAGGTGGGAACAGAAATTGATTATGACCAGCATGCATACTGCCACATTTGTTTAATGCAATCTTAACATTGGAGCAAATTCTGGGAAATCCCATGATGATCATTGTAAGTATCAATTGGCACTATCTTTACTTAGCTTCCCAACAACACTATTTAAGAGGATATAAGAGACTGTAGATGCTGGAATCACAAGCAAAAAAACTACCAGAGGAACTCAGCATCTGTGGAGGGAAATGGGCAGACTGCATTTTGGGCGAGGACTCTTCAAGACTGTCAATTTAATTCATGCCCTATAGTCACTGTTCTGAATTATGCTGCCAGATGGCTCAGTTAATAGATGCAAATCACCAACGAGTTGCAAATCAAAATTGACATTAAATATTCCCTTAGAAAGAGCAATCCAAATCTAAGGAATGCCAATGCCAATCTGAAAATAGTCAAGCCCAGCTGGGAATGTCTAACAAATCAACTCCTCAGAGCTACATGTAATCTAATTTTGATCAACTTTTGACACACGACACAGTTTCACTGGCAAGACCTACAGTCACTGTCCAAGCCCAAATGCCACAAATTGCATTTTGGGCCAGTTTGGAGACCTATTAATCAACTACCATGCCACTAATTTCAATACAAGCCAAAGTAGTCAATTTTCCTAACTGTTCAGCAACAAGGCATATTCACTTATGACAATGACAATTAATCTATTGACTTTTTGACAACGTTTTTACACTAATCGAGTTTTAAATTCTCATTTAATCTGCTGAGATTTGAACTCAACCAAATTTAGTACAAAGTTTTGGAAGTAGTGTCAACAACAAACAATATGAAGCATTAGCTTTAAGAATTGGGAAGTACACCTTGACATATCCAACCACATATTAATAAAACCATTCCTTCAAACATGTGGTCAGGAGCCATCACTAAATATATGAATAGAAAAATGCCACGAGAGCTTTAATCAGATGAATCTGAATTTATATAACATTATTCTCCGACATTTTGCCAACACGGCATTCATTATAGTTTAAATGGGTTTTGCATCGGAGCATTCCTCAATTTGTACACCCCGTCTTGAATAGGTCAGGTGATTCACTAAATTTCCGAGGAACTTTGCGCTTGGACCAAACCCAAAACAATAAAGAAGAAACACGACAATTTTCCATTAAATAAAAAAAAAGCATGATTAGATAACTACTAATCTTTCAGTTTTCAGTAAGGGTTAACACTACTTGTTGCATTTTCATTATCTATGATTGAAAACAGCAGCCAATAAATCTTCTGGGAAAAGCAAGCTTGATATATTCCAAAATAGTCAGCAACTTTGAATTACGAAAAGTACAATAATGTATCTCTCCCTTCAAAACCAGGCCTCAAGGAAGGCAACTTCAACTTGTTGAACCTCAGAGACACTGACAGCAAAGACTGCAACAAGTTTCCGACAAACTCCAGCATTTGGAACAATTTCTCATAATACTCTGCTACCAACTGAAGGTGGGGAGTTTTCTTTAATAAATGAACATTCACTGAGAGAGTGACCGGCGGCCCGGTTCTACAATCCCCCGCCCGCGGCCTTGCTTCAGCACAAGCCTGGGATTGCGCCGGGGAGTGGGAGAAAGAGATCAATAAAATGTGCGGTACTGGATGGGGGCGACTGCTGAGAGGCCCCGGGGTAAGAACTTACATGTCTTCTCACAAGGAGCCGTCGACGCAGCGGCCGGGAGTCGGGTGTTGTCCTCAGCGGCTCGGAGACGTCACGGCACCAGCGCGGCCTCCACCAAATATACTGGAGCTTTATCCTGCACTGCCAGCGACCTGTTTGCCCCTCCCTCGGCCTCTGCTCGTCCCCGCCCTCGGCCTCTGCTCGTCCCCGCCCTCGGCCTCTGCTCGTCCCCGTCCCCTGCTCGTCCCCGCCCTCGGCCTCTGCTCGTCCCCGCCCTCGGCCTCTGCTCGTCCCCGCCCTCGGCCTCTGCTCGTCCCCGCCCTCGGCCTCTGCTCGTCCCCGCCCCCGCCCTCGGCCTCTGCTCGTCCCCGTCCCTGCTCGTCCCCGCCCTCGGCCTCTGCTCGTCCCCGCCCTCGGCCTCTGCTCGTCCCCGCCCTCGGCCTCTGCTCGTCCCCGCCCTCGGCCTCTGCTCGTCCCCGTCCTCGGCCCCGTCGGCCGTCCCCTGCTCGTCCCCGCCCTCGGCCTCTGCTCGTCCCCGTCCTCGGCCTCTGCTCGTCCCCGTCCCCTGCTCGTCCCCGTCGGCCTCTGCTCGTCCCCGTCCCCTGCGTCCCCGTCCCCGTCCCCCCTCGGCCTCTGCTCGTCCCCGCCCTCGGCCTCTGCTCGTCCCCGCCCTCGGCCTCTGCCCACCTCGGGCCTGGCCTGTCCTGCCCTCTCCCTGCTCCTCCCTCTCCCCCCCCCCCCACAGCATACTCGGGTGCTCCTGATCTTTGCTCCAGACAACGTCCAGCAAGGCAGGGGGAGGAATGTTGTCAGAGTTGGAAGGGGAAAGATAAAACATCTGTAGAAATGAGGTAAGACATTTGGATACCTGTGTTTGTGAACATGTAGTGCTGAGGGGAAAGAGTGGGAGATTTGGGTATTGCTCTTACTGACACAAATACAATCTAATGAGCACTACACACATTCAACAGGTGAGGCAGCATCTGTAAAAAAAAAATGTTTAAGAATTAACGTTACACGTCAAAGAACCTTCACCAGAACTTGCTGCTTTATTTCAGATCAACACGGTCTGTAGCAAAGATTATAGAGGAGCACCTCTATAATCTTTGGTCTGTAGATTTAGGATTTTTTTAATTCTTGACATTCCACATGACTGAGGTGTGCCACCTGTCGTGATAGACACTGCCATGATCATATTCAGTTAACTGGTCAACCCTCTCCTCCCCAATAGGAACAAAACATCTCTACAGGTTTACTCAACAGGATGTTTCCACCTAAAATTCGAAAATTTTGATTCCTTCTCATAGAGTGAAAATATCGAAAAAGTTGCTGTGCAGTTGAAAAGAGGCTTAACCCAGACTGGAATAGTATTGTCCCGCTCCTTGGCACCAGGCAGGAAATTCAACCCCTGACTGGTATAAAATTCCTTCACATTTCCTGTCGTTGTTTGCTAACCCTGTGTCCACTGAAATAATATATTAATAGGGCCAATACACAAATGGCTTTCTCTGCCAGGGAAGCACTTTGCAGCCTTACTGCTTACTCTGCATGCTGCTCTCACTTAAATCAAGGCTTCTCTCCCCTCACCCTTTGAGACTTACCTGAACTCACAACTTACTTCCAAAGAAGGTCTGTTTACAGGTAACATTTCTTTTGTTGGATAAGATGGAAATTAACTATAAGCATTCAAGGCATCTCGGATAGCCACAGGGACTTTGCTGGAGGTGGCTCATCGCCTGAGGTTTTACCAGCCAGAAATGTATAGAGATCAAGAATTGCAACTAAACTTCTGTAATGAGCAGGTAGGAGTTCAGAATGACAGTCCTAAGTGACATGTTACCTCCTACAAAGCAAAGCAAATACTCACTTACATGCCTGGAATACTCTGCCACGAAGGGTTCAGGTCATAGTCACTTCCAGCTCCCTCGCATAAAGATCATTCTGAATTGCTGCTGTTGATGTCAACTCCATCGCGGAGTTTGCGGCGCCCAGCTCCACTATGGAAGTCAACAAGCTCCATGTACAAGGAGAGAATATCACCTAGTGGATGCAAGGAACTGCAGATGCTGGTTTACACACAAGGACACCTTTGATTAGCCTTGAACAAAGAAAGACATGAGTAACTCAGGCAACATTCTTGAAGAAGATGGATAGGGGATGTTTCAGGTCGGGGCCCACTTCAGGCAGGAAATGACCTACCATTCCTTTAGCTCACTGGAGCAGCCAGGCAAGGGATCAGCTGCTAATGCAGGATTCCCTGGAGTGGAGGCACTAATATAGTATGTCATTAAGGAGACTTTAGTCTTTATAGATATAGTGTGGAAACAGGCCGTTCGGCCCACCGAGTCCATGTCGACCTGTGACCACCCCGTACACTCGCATACATACACTAGGGACAATTTTGACAACTTACTGAAGCCAATGAACCTACAAACTTGTACTCTTTGGAGTGTGGGAGGAAACTGGAGCACCCGGTGAAAACCCACACGGTCACAGGGAGAATATACAAACTCCGTACAGACAGCACCCGTAGTCAGGATCAAACCTGGGTCTCTGGCACTGTAAGGCAGCAACTCTACTGTTGTGCCACTGTGCCCCCCCCCCTCCCCCCTTTGAGACATACAGTGTGGAAACAGCCCTTCGGCCCACCGAAACATCACGAGCAAGTTTCCCCATGGCTGTCTTGCACAAAGAACATGATTCCACCGAGTACTGTTATCCGCCCCACTCTCCAACGTCATATCTTTTGCAGCACCACTCTCCGTAGCTGGAAGAATGTTGTTTGTTGGGTACACCCACCCCATTACAGAAACATAATGTCTACAGCAAAGGAGGTTGTCATTTGGTCCATCAAGTTCATTCTGCCTTTGTGTAAGCAATTTAACTAGTCCAACTCCCTAACCACATAGGTACTGTAAATTATTTCCCTTCAGATGTTACATAACCCCCTCTGAATCTCTTTCCCCTTAGTTAAATCTATGTTGTCTTGTCTTATCTGTTTTTAGCTGATATGGGGAAAGGTTGCCTGCAGTCTACAATATCTGTACCCCTCGCAATTTTTATATAGCTCAGTTCTTAGCCTACTTCATTCCAGGCAGAACAGACCCAGCCTCTCAAACACTCCATCCCGGGCAACATCCTGGTGAATCTCCTCTGCACTCACCCAGCTCTGTCACATCTTTCCTATCTTGTGGTGATTAGGACCATACACAGTACTTCAGCTGAGCTCTGACCAATGGTGTATAAAGTTGAGCATAACCTCCCTGGTTTTCTATTCATCTCCCTGACTAATAATGGCCATTATCCTGAGTGGTTAAGTTTTACATCGCTGCCCCTCCAGGACTGCCCTGGAAACTCCAGGAATTAATCTCCAAACACACATTGAGGCAAACTGGTGTTGGTATTACAAGATGCAATAGATTTTCTTTAATGACTTACAAAAGTATTAGGCAGATTAGAAAGCGTGACATCATCCAAACAGGTAATTATGAGTCTGTTTGATTTCCAATTGGTTAAGGGAAGATGGGTGTGTGAGACGTGTAATGATGGTTCCGTGGCTAGGTCATAGTCATAGAGTGATACAGTGTGGAAACAGGCCCTTCGGCTTAACTTGCCAACACCGGCCAACAATGTCTCAGCTAACTTTAGTCCCACTTGCCTGCGCTTGGTCCATAACCCTCCAAACCTGTCCTATTCATGTACCTGTCCAACTGTTTCTTAAACAATTGGATAGTCCCAGCCTCAACTACCTCCTCTGGCAGCTTGTTCCATACACCCACCACCCTCTGTGTGAAAAGGTTACCCTTCGGATTGCTATTAAATCTTTTCCCCTTCACCTTGAACCTGTGTCCTCTGGTCCTCAATCCCCCTACTCTGAATTTGAATGTTGTATTGAAACATCCACCAATATGGCCATTTGGGAACTGAGCAAGGATCTGTAATATGGAGGATGTTCATCTCAACCACAATGTTCAACCTCAGGAAGATTTGGAGAATCATGTTCCCCCATGACTGAAATGGCCTGGCCACTGGAGGTTAGGCTGCTTTGAGCCCCAACCCTGAGAAGTTTAACAGACATTCCAGGCTTGCTGTCCCTGATCCAGGGATTTCTGCTGGTAAGTGGGTTCATCTGGTTGTCTTGTGACTCAGCTAGCCCTGTGATTAACCTCCTATCACTCTCTGAGTGCAGACACTAACAATAGGCTGGTAATGTGCCAGAGAAACACCACACAATATGATTGAGTTTGAGTGGAAAAGGACCAAAGTGTATTTGGAAAAGGAATTCCAACAATGTAGAGGCGAAACATCGTGAAAGCTGGAATTCTGAAATTAAATTTGAAAATGTTGAAAAGTGCCACCCCAGTTTCCAGTATTTTCTCTCATTTTTCTAAAAATATGTATAATTAAAATGGTAATAATTGCATGAAGGAGCTCTGTCAAGGTCAGTGTTAGGACATCATGAACCACCATCTCAACTAAATAGCAAAATGAATGTAAAACCCTATTGCAGGAATTCAAAACACGTTGGTTGTGAATGTTGGCTGAAGTGCTGTGATAAAGAATTGGCCTCTGCAGAGTAAAGCTAAGTACGTTAGAATTGCTCGGCACCATAGAATGAAACAACACCGGAAGGTGAACCGGGTTAATGCCACCAGCGCCTTCAAGGTCAGCTGCAGGAAACGCCCACGGGACAAAAAGATGGCCGGGCGAGGAGAGGGACGTGTGTTTGCGGGAACTGCTCCAATAGACCGTGCGGCGGGCCGATTGGACTTTGAATAATGGCGTCAAAAATGGCAACGTCTGCATGTGTAATATATGCAAAAAGAATTTCACCCTGCAGTTGCATGTGACAAATAAATTACCTTTGAAGCATGTCTGTGTCAGACTCACGTGGTGTTTTTTTGTGATCTCCAGGTAACCATTGAATCACTTTTTCCCGTTACTGTTGTAATGCAGGATCAGGACATGAGATCTATACACAGCAACTGCCCACAGGCAGCATTGTGCTGAAACAACAAAGACTAAACATATTGATTGAACGATAAGCATTGGCCTTTCACTCTACTAAGGAGTGACATGGGATCAATTACATCCACCTGAAAGAGCAGGCAGGGGGTGTTAGATGCCCCAACTGAAAGAACACACCTCTGATGTGGGCCATACTTTGGCAGCAAAGCCACACTTCAGTACAACATTGAAGCCACGTAGCTGAGACGTTTTTAAAAGGGTGCACAGGAAGATATCACAAGAAGGTGTTGCCCCCTCTGGTGTGAGGAGATAGCCGCCATTCTCAACCAGGATTCACTGGTGACTGTGAAAGTCACCTGAAGAATGGGTTCATCCCACCAGTGCAATCGTGCAGAATGTGTGAAATGATTCTGCAGACTGTTACACCTCGTTCACACAGACCGATACAGAAAACAAGTTATATCAGACAATGACAGTCAGGTTTCTAATTTACTTTCACCTGTTACACAAATTCAAAATCAAAGCCGATGGTTTTTGAGCTGTGGCAATTTCAACAAACATTAGTGAGGAAGTAATGTAAGAGATAAAACTGTGTAAAATTGTTACTCGTTAATAATGCAGTGCATAAGTTCAAGAAAGCCATGGAAATATGGACGGGTGTTATTGTAC
This sequence comes from Leucoraja erinaceus, assembly GCF_028641065.1. Taxonomy (NCBI): domain Eukaryota; kingdom Metazoa; phylum Chordata; class Chondrichthyes; order Rajiformes; family Rajidae; genus Leucoraja; species Leucoraja erinaceus. The sequence goes on along the minus strand of NC_073406.1, from coordinate 8,246,529 downwards.
CTGGGTCTCTGGAGAATCCGCTCTTCCTGTGTTTACGGCAGCTTTTGTTTCCAAAGTCCTTTTCATTATGTTTCCCTGACAGTAACATCTGTATCCAGGGAGGCAAACACTAACCAGAGCTCAGAAGTATCCAGGCTGTCTCTCCCCGTGTCGTGCTGTTGGAGTGCCATCGTGAAATCCTGCACCGTGGCCCCATCTACACATGTTAAAAATACAGGAAGTCAAGTCAAGTCACTTTTATTTCTATAGCACATTTAAAAAACAACTCTCGTTGACCAAATTGCTTTGCATTGATGGAGGTACTAACGTCATACAACATTGGTTCATAGATTAAGTACATACAAAAATACATACATATAGCCCTCCCTCAGAGAGTAAAGATGAGTTTTAAGTCTCGACTTAAAAGAGTAGATGGAGGGGGCAGTCCAGTTGGGAAGAGTGATGCTGTTCCACAGTCTTGGAGCTGCAACCGCAAAGGCACGGTCGCCCCTGAACTTATGCCTAGACCTAGGAAGCCAATCATTGTGCTAAATGTGACAAATAAATTCACTGCTTTTGTGCAATCAGTAAATGTACTATTTGATCGTAGATGCTACAACTGATATGTAAGTTGAGGGTACAGCTAAGATTTTGACAATGAGCTACATCATTTTAAGCCCAATGGCTAAATTAAAATCTCCATCCTCTCCCACTCCGTCTGACCTCTCTTTTCATATTCCGTTTGGGGAGTCTGGTGTTAGTCCTTGCCTCCTCCCCTTTACCAGTGCCTTCAGGCTCCTCCTCCTTTTCCACAAGCTGTACCGGTTTCTCCAGCTTTTTTTTGTGTAACCTTCGATTCTCCAGCATCTGCAGTTCCCTCTTAAACATCATTTTAAGCCCAATGGCTAAATTAAAATCTCCATCCTCTTTGATTTTCATTGGTCACCAGTTACCAGTGACAAGCTGGCATGGTGACACCGCGGTGGCAGTTGTGGAGAGGTAGAGACCCGGGTTTGATCCTGACCTCGGGTACAGTCGGTACGGAGTTTCTATGTTCTCCCTGTGACCGCATGGATTTTCCCCAGGTGCTCCGGTTTCCTCCCACACTCCAAAAACGTACAGGTTTGTAGGTCAATTGGCTTCGGTAAAGGTTGTAAATTGTCCCTCGTGTGTAGGATAGTGGTTGTGTACAGGGATTGCTGGTTGGCGCGGACTCAATGGGCTGAAGGCCCTGTTTAACGAAGAACTATTTGCCAGATTTGTAATTAGTTCCTCCCAGTGTCAGCTGTGTTTTGCATTCCAAACCTCTGCAACACTTGGAGATATTTTGGCCATCAGGAAAGGCATCGTAACTTGTATGTGATTTGGCTTCAACTTGTAAACTATCACGCACCGCTGAGATTTTAAACATTAACTCTCAGTGGGAGATGACAGGATGGGGGGGAGGGGAGGTGATGTGTGTGTGCACTGTCGGTGTTTGTGGGGTTAGGAGTGTGTGGGTGGGGTGCGTTTGGGTGAGGTGCTTGTGGGGGGCAGCCCCACAAGTTTAGTGGATACAGCATACTAGTGATACTAGTTTAGTGATACAGCACGGGAACAGGCCCTTCGGCCCACCGAGTCCGCACCGACCAGCGATCCCCGCACACTAACGCTATCCTACACACACTAGGGACAATTTACACTTATACACTTACACTTCTACAAACCTGTACATCTTTGGAGTGTGGGAGGAAACTAAAGCTCTCGGAGAAAACCCACGTGGTCACGGGGAGAACGTACAAACTCCATACAGGCAGCACCGTAGTCAGGATTGAACCAGGATCTCGGACGCTGTAAGGCAACAACTCTACCGCTGCGCCACTGTGCTGCCCATGTTGCCTATTTCTGTTTTCCCTAGCGACATAGGAGGAGGCCGTTGAGTCTATCGAGCCCTTCCCAACTTGCTCTAAGTTTCCTATTATCTATTCCTCCCACATTTCCAACACTTACCCACACACTGAAGGCAATTTAAAACGGTCAATTGACCCCCAAAACACACACATCTTTGGGATGTGCGAGGAAATTGATGAAGTCACATGAAAACATGCAAACTCCACACAGACAACAGTGGAAGTCAGGATTGCACAAGATTGGCGACGCAGTAACGCAACATCTCTGCTCGCTGCTAATACGTGGCCACTTCAGTTGGACCAACCATGGTGAAACCATGTTTTGACCAAAAAGTCACCCATTCCTTCTCTCCCGAGATGCTTCCTGTCCCGCTTAGTTACTCCAGCAATTTGTGTCTATCATGGTGACATGAAACTGGAGTTAGGCAGAGACCCTAACAAGACTTTTGTCCAAAGGTCACTCCGGCATCCAGCTGGGTTCCTAACTGGTTACTTCTGCTGATGGTTTTTATTTCCAAATCTATCTTCAACCAAATTTAGTTCCCAAACTCGATTTTAGCTCAGGATATATAATCCAGGAATTAACCCACAAATACTGAGCTGTTTTAAAAAAAAATATGAATCTCACCCCAAGAATTCAAAGTCAGTAAATTTTAATAAATACCTGTTTGGGAATTTTTGTACTGATTACCCTAGCCTCTTTATTTTCCATTCTCTCATGCACCAATGTAGATTACCCGTTTCTCAATGCAGTGAACAAATTGCTCACAACAATTTCAATGAGCAAAGATTCTGTAAACACTGTCATGATTTCAAATGCAATTGAACACGTCAAACGTCTTTGCAAATGGAAATCTATTGATGTCCAACTCACCTCCAGGTTCGTCTCTCACTTGCGTTTTGACAGGCAGAGCTCAAGTCTTCATGTTTCTTCATCTTTTCATCTCGTCCCGTGGCGTCCGAACCTTGCTTTTGAAGGTATTTGTTAGCATTGAGCATAACTAAACCGCCTCACGCATCCGAGACCGAGATTTCCCCTCATTCCAGCAGAGTGAATAACCAGAAACAGTTTCAAGAGGACAATCATTCATCATTTGATTCATTTTATAATAGATTTAAGATAAAGAGAAAAAGAAGCAGTGTGTCATGCAGGCATTGTTTAACAGAATAAACTGATCTGGACTATGCTGACAGAATAGAGGAAGGATTTCATAGTAATTTCCAAAAGGGGAACTAGTTCAATACTTGAACGGAAAGTAAAAACCACAGTTATCGAGCAAGAGCTAGAGAATTAGGTAAGATAATACATGAACAATGGGCCAAAAGATATTCTTTGATTCTAGCGGGGTGATTTTAAATTAGTTCTGTAGGCATGACACTTTACCAGTGGGAAGTGAACACAGCATCAATTTTACAGCTGATCTAGACATGCTAATCTATGGAACAAATCCATCACTGCACCCAGTATCACCAGCCTCCTGGTGGGCAGATTAGGCCCCCACTCATCACTGTGTCACTTGATGGGTATGCAATTTGTGCTGATACGCTATATCACAATGCTATTCAATTTAATTATACGGCTCGCAACTTTGATGTTCATATGTTATCAGACGTGTAACCTAATCGTGGAGCCTATTAATTGGAGGGAGGAGGGCTTTCTGGGCTAGTGCTGATGACATGTTTTCTGACAGTCATGTTAAATGAAGTCCAGACATGGCCACTCCTAACTAGTGCAACGGCCGTCAACTTCTACCAATGCCTCACTACCAGCAGGCTATATGTATCGTGTGTTGAAGTCCAAAAGCAAATGAACAACCTCAAACGTCTTTGCAAATGGAATGATATCCAACTCACCTTCAAAGGTGTCTTTCTCTCGTGTATCGATAGGTTGAACTCATGGCCCTCTTGTTACATTACCTGCACACAGCACCATTGTAAAGGGGATGATAAATGGATTTGTGAGTACGTATTGCAGAATGTTATAGATTCCTGACGTTACTCTCGAATGATTTAAAAACTTGATCTAGATTCCCCCACACATGATCTTGCTTGTCATGCGAATAAATAAATTATTTAACAGGTAGGACACACTTGCTGTCTCCCTCCTTCCCCCGAGGCACTTAAACAGAAATTTCTTCTGACTGCTTTGGATGATTGAAATCCAGTCCAGACGAATAACTGGTATCATGAGAAACATTCTTTGTCATGCCTTATCTTCTGGAGCAGGCCTGGCTTGAAGGCCAGTGCTCACCATATCAGCTGGCAACACATCTCACAGACACAGTACTCTCTCACAAAACAGGTTCTTAATGCAAGCTGACATTTTATACATATCATGTGTTGTAGTAGCTGTTGGATTAGCAAATTGTTAACAAAGGAATCCCAATGACATTGCTGGTTCCTGTATAAAACTAACCGCCATGTAGCTCAAGAACTAGATTAGAAGTGAAAACACAACAGAGCTGTGGATTAACTTTTATCTGTCACACGGTTCAAAATTACATTTCCATTTAACATTTGGGCTGCACTCATTTTGTCTTCCTTCAGCCGGCTTCAGCCATACCAATGAATGCAGGGGCAGCTCAGTGGCGCAGCGATAGACTTACTGCCTTACAGCGCCATGGACCCAGGTTCAATTCTGACCACCGGTGCTGTCTGTATGCAGTTTGCACGTTCTCTTTGTGACTGCGTGGGTTTTCTCCAGGTGCTCTGGTTCCCTCCCTCTCCAAAGATGCACAGATTTGTAGGTCAATTGGCTTCTGTAAATTGTCCATAGTGTGTAGGATAGTGCTAGTATACAGGGTGATCGCTGGTCGGCGCAGACTCGGTGGGCCGAAGGGCCTGTTTCTGCACTGTATCTCTAAAGTCAGTCAGTCTGCAAGCCAGTAATGAAGTAGCCAAGGCTTTGCTCCATAGATGCTGCTGCACCCGCTGAGTTTCTCCAGCATTTTTGTGTACCTTTGAGTTGGATGCGTTGGACTCTCTTCGAAGTTTACTCACTCTGTGAATGCCACTTATTGTTGAGATTATTGTCGTGCCATGCCAAGCCAAATGTTCAGCTCCTCCATTGTTCCTTATGTTACGTTAGCAGTTTCCAATGGTCTGTTTTATAGATGAGGCAAGGGGAGTTTGTGGTTCCGACTGTCATTTCTGCCGATGAACTGAATATTCAATGGCTGGTGGACAACATGCTGAGTTAGCCTCCAATATTTCACTGTACATTTTCTCAGCTCTGATACATCATCTTGTCCGCGCTTGCTGCAGCCAAAAATGGCAGGAAGATGACCAACGTGGCCTGAACCCTGTAGCCTTCAAATAAGCCATTACAATTATGAAGGAGGAGAATCAAAAAGTAAAATATCACTGCTCCTTTTGACAGCAATGCTGCTCTGTCCGAGTCCAGCACTGTACCTCCACCACAATCAGTACCACCTTTTGATTCACTGCTTTATTCAGGTAAATGTTATAGTAATCCTTCTATTGCTGGGCAGATTCCAGTGCCCACATTTGTCTTCAATGTTCCAGGTTTTGTCCTTTTCAAAGGTGTAAGAACGAGGTCTACCATTTTATTTACATTTGAAGTGAGTGCTTTCCATCCTTCATTTAAAGTTACCTTGTCCATCTTTTATTGCTCCTAGCCATGTTTCAAGGAGTTAGCCTGTTCTGTAGGAGGCCAAGCTAACGATTCAACCTCCAAGAACAATAATGTGCTTGAACTACCTTAAGGAAGGAAGCACACACTTGGGGTGACATCTCGTCAGTAGTTAACTCTTCGGAGCAAATAATGCCAGTGGAAGATGAGGCAGTCCCACAGAGGTGTGAGGACCTGGCTGGAAAAGGACATACACTAGTCCTGTGATACTGAATTGCCTACATTGTAGGTAGAGGGAGGCACAAACGGAAATTAGACAATTACCCATTGAGACAATGACAGAGAGAGACAATAAGAAAGTCAGACATTTAACCATATACCCGTGCAGGACCAACTGTGTGCAGCCAGACAAGTATTTATTTCATTCGCCACAGAAAAGCACGGGACCATGGCAGAACAACACTGAGGCCAGAAACTAAGAGACACTACTGAGGATTAACAGCAGCCATAACACTCAATCTGATGGTCAGTCTGTGATGCGGTGGAAATAGGTCAATCTGATCATGATCCACAGTCTCTCATGGTAAAAGGGACACATGGTGGTGAGAGCACGAGTCGTCTAACAGCCTGCTGACCTTCTTCATCATGGCCCACTGAAGAAGGTGGAGTTCTTAACCTTCCAGGATTTTGCACGTACCCCCATAAATGACCCACCAATTGTCGGCACACCGTGATTGACATGGGGAGGTAATAAATAAAATGGAAACCTTTCATTTTCCTTGATATAAATTTTGCTCATTAGTTAAAGAAATATTGGATCTGGGATACATTTGATTGGGGCAATGATGGAGAAACAGAACCAACCTCCAGGCACCATCAACTGGAGGTGGAACTCGGGAGCCAGGTGAGGTGTGAGAGGAGACTGAAGTTGCACGCAGCTGGGAAAGAAAAAGGGGAAGGTGAGCGCCAGTAAAGGAGACATTTCAGGGAATGGGGAAAAGCAAACAGTAAGATCGGTTGAGGGAAGGGGAAGTCGAGAGAAGGAAAAGGAAGACCAATGACAGGAAAGTGATATCCAGGGAAGAGCAATAATAAAAAGAAACAGGAAAGAAACCAGAATGAAATGGTTTGATAACCAATCCATTGGAGGGCACCTTGGTGCCGCGAGTCAAAAGGCTGTCCAGGGAACGAGAAAGTTAGTAAGTATCAAACGATATATATATTCAGAAATAAATTTAACAAACTAACATGGAGAGATTTTTCTTTGTTTTTTTAATTTACAGCAGAAAGGATTATAAAGCATTCAAAAACATCTTACATAATTTTGACGGGGAATTTAAAATGTTTGCATGACTCTGGCAGCTGGGCTATCCCTTGTAAAGATTCTAAACGACCCAGTGACACTCTCACATGCAGACATACAAAAAGAGGAACAATTGAAACAAAAGGTTGAAATCAAAAAGGTTCAAAACAAGAGAGTGTAGAGGAAGAAAGAGAGGGGGGGAAAAAAAAGGAAGGGGCAAGAAAAGAGAGACAAAAAAAAAAGAAAAAAGAAAGGAGAATCTACACTAGTATCACATGCAATTGTGAGCAACCCCAGGAGTCTCTGTCGTAGCATATGTCCCTGGGTTGTTGCAGTGTGCAACAAAGCTTTGCATTTTCTAGAATTTTATTTTTTTAATTTTTTTTTGTGCAATGTTGTGACCTGTTTGTCTAATCTCAGATGAACAGATGAAGTGGACATTCTTTCCATTACTGTCAAGTTTGATTTATGTAATATATTTTTTTCAAAATCTATTGTGTCCTGTATGTGTGCGTGTATTTGTATGCATATGTATGTGTGTATTATGTGTGTAACATTTTCCACTGTATCACACAGTATTTAACATAAAAATGCCTGTTAATCTTTCTTTTCAAAGAGTGATTTATGGTATAATGCTATATATATATATATTATATCCTTACAGTAACCTGCTCAGCAAAGATTATAACTTAATGTTGTGTCTTTTCTTTTAGCAATACAGCATTCACATTACTTGGCACCCATTGGCAAAGGAGATAAGTCTTGGTAGCCAAACAGAAAAGAAATATGTAAACATAAACTTTTCAGTTATATCATTTTGCTGTCTGTTTTCTAATTCTAAGTACAGTAGTTTTTTTGCAAGTAATCATGCTTTAGCAAAAATGTTCTTCTAAAGAACATTTAAAATAAGGAATTCTTACAGTGATTTTTTTTTCATTTTACAGGTCATTTGCTTCTAATACTTCCTTTTGTTTTTTTTTTGTTCATTACAGTCATGCACATATCTCTGGTGTTTTTTTTCTCCATCATTTTAAGTATATATACATTATTTACAAACAGTATATCCACATTGCTAGCTCATTCAGATAAAACTATACAAATTCCCATTCTGCCATTACCAATCTCATAACCACTCACAGTAAAATAATTCATTGTTGGCATCCCACGTTTTTTCATTGTTTTCATTCATCTCCCTATCATGATCTTCAATATATACAGAGTCCACCCAGGTTACTGACAGTAGCCAAGAATATGGACATTACTGGCCAGCAGAATACATCATACAAGACCTTACTGTCTTGTACGATGTCAAGGCAATGAATGTGACCCCACAAAAAAATTGTCCTATTTTTGAAAGGCTAAAAAAGCTTAAATGCTTTTTGAAATAAAGAAAGAACAAAAGAAAATAAATTAAATAATCAAAGCTTTAAATAAACTATTTATATATTATATATATATTAAAAAAAAGTTCAGACTAAAAAAAAGTTATAAAGTAAGGCAAAATAAAGTGCAGGATGTGACAGGACACGAGCAAGGTGACAGTGACTGTTGAGGAAGAAAGGTTTCGGGAGTTTTTGGATAAGGTTAATACCCAGCTTATGTGGAACCTCCTGCCCCCATTGTCAGCAAACCCAACCCCCCTCCATTCCCTTTGTCTTTGTATTGTGGTCAGTGAGAGAACATTTCAATCGCAAACAAATGTGGTGAGGTACTCTCACCTCAACACACCTGGGCTGCACCTGGGCACCTCCTCAGCTTGCAATGATGACAGACAGAACAGGGTCATTACCCTGCCATGGCCCGAAGTGCAGCAGATACTTGTACTTTGTGAACTCAATGGTGAGAAGCAGAGTAAGACTTTTTTTTTGACAGTACAATGTTTTTTTAATGATATGCAGCCAGTGAAGCAACATAATAAAGACCGCAGGGGAGCTTTTTAATGGTGCCTCACAAGGTATAATTGAAGGGTAAAGGTAGATGGAGGGAGTCAGTTTGGTCAATTTTGTTTGTTCATTAGTTTGAAATGTTATTTGGGCAAGGGTCTTGCTTTACAACTTGATGCACTGAGCTGTCAGTAATAATGTTTGCCAACGACAGCACGATTGCATAGTAGAAACACATCTACCCTCTACTAGAAATACTGATGTGGTTTACCCCCCACCCACCAGAAGCATTTTGTTTTAGATGGCTCAGATTGTTCAAGAAGCATTCTGTTATGCTAGTTCACAGTAATTTAAAACTAAGCTAAGAAGAATAAAACTGCATGATTTTCTCAAATCAGCTCATGGCAATAGAGTGGGCAGCAATCTGTTTTACTTTGACCACGGCAAAGGGTTCAATAATGGATCAATAATGAGTTTATGGAGGGTTGGTTGGGTTTCTGTCTGTATCTCAGTACAAACCTAATCCAAGTTTCCTGCCCCTTTTGCAACAGCAAACTAGATGGTCCAATAAAAGACATTGCTTTTCTTCAACATCCCCAACTGGCAGGCAATCTGGAAAATAAGGCTGTGCCACCTTCAACACTGTTGGCCTTGGGAGGCCTTTTCTGTTTATAGAAAAGTAGGGCCAGCTTCAATCTCATATTACTAGCCTTTAACACTCGGGAAAATTGAAATCCTCTCTCCTCACACTGGCCTTTGGCCTTGGGAGGACCAGGCTCGTTGTTGACTGTTGATGAAAGTATATGTCCCTCATGGTTCATTTCAAATCAACGTAACACTGATAATTGGCCAGCATGGAGACAGGAACGGAAGTAATCGGTCAGTTTGCACTGTTTCTTGGAGTCAAAGGTCTGGGCTCCACATGTCAACACCGCAGACAATTCCAAGCCTCTTCTCCAAACAATGAATGCTTGGATAAAGCAAACTCAGGATGTCCCGAGATACGGCCAATTAACTACTTTTCATCACTGTCATATTTAAAGAAACACAGCAGCCAATTTAAGATAGACTGGTTACAGAGATGTTAGCTGAGAATTACATGTTGCCTGGAACATGGACAGCACCTGGGGCTTGACCTGTAGCAGTAACGCCCTTCACGAGACAAGGAGAGGGGAAGAGAGGGATAAAGGGCAATACAGGGAATACTGCAAGGGTATGTTTGTAGACATGCCAGGGCCTCCTGTGTTAGCTTTGGGTGTATCTCACCAGGTGACCCAACCACCATCTTAAAATCTCAGTTCCAGCAACTCTCGTAAGATCTGGTAAGACATTAAAAAAAAACCTCAACAATAAGTTTATACACACACACAGTCACTCCATCATTTCATTATTTTTAAACTTATTTAAATGACCCACACATATCAATGTAGCACCTGAGGGGGTAATGAATACTTGGCTGGCTCTATACACTGCATGCTGTTTGTGTAGTGTAGGTCACCCCACCAAAGTCCATCAATGCAGAATACACTGATTGAGATGAAGATGTGATAAATCCACTTACTGTACATTGCACATAATTACTTAACTTGGGAGTGACCTATCTCCGTGGAGTCTGGAGGCATGGAGATGACATGCTCTCTGACGGTGTAACTCAGTGTCTCTCTGAGGCATTCAATCCTGGTGCGGCTCAGCTTTCACGCGGGCTTCAGATTTCCAAACAAAACCACATTTAAGTCTACCCAGACTCTGGTATGCGATGGTCCTTCCTGGTTAGCATGGGATCAAGGGAGAAACCAGTTGGCTTTGCTGCTCTCAATCAGGATCCAGTCAACCCAGCTGGAAAAGTGTGCATATATGTTTCCATCGGGTCTGTTCTTAGCTGTGATGTCCCCAGCAGGCAACCAGCCCACCAACTCCCACTAACGAATAACGGATCTGACGCTAGAGATTGCACAAGGTATTCTGCAAGGAACTCTTTCGATTTGTGACTATTATTCCAACAGCAGAGACTTGTCAGTTCACGTTTGCCCCTCCAGATCAGTGAGGACAATACCTATATTTGAGAACGGGGCCTTTTGCAAGTAATTATTCACCTTTCTTTGCAGTGCATACCCTACCTAGTAGGCTGAATCTGGTGCAGATTTGCCAGGTGACTTCCAGCTTACTGGGACATTCAGCCCAGCTTGCTACCTGATCTAACAGTGATGAGTATCTCCAAAACAGTAAGGCTCCGGGACTTCAGAAACTGTTAAAACTTCTGATTTCCTTCACAGTTTACAACCAAAAGTGGGCTGAAAGATACGCAAAACATTGGTTGGTTTGAAACACACATGCACGCACACACGCACACACACCAAATATCCACAAGGTTTAACCAATATACAGAAAATAAAATTATATAGCTTCAAGCTGTTCTCTTTGTTTGGCCCCAAGAAGTTACCATTGGTCCTTAAGAGAGTTTTTAAGACCGTAGTACTTCTGGTATGGAGGGTTCTAGTCAGAAAAGGAGAGAACGGGCAAGGAAAATATATCAGATTTCAGGCACCTTGCCCAGTTAACTGAACGAGCAGATTATATGTAGCCACAGGCCACTTCCATTTGGCAAATTGCACATTGCTTGCATCCAACATCTGGAGACAGGGCTCATCTCCAACTCTTCTTCCTCCTCCTTCCTACCCTTGCATTGTGTTCAATCCCAGCATGGATCAACAGCAGGATTTGATGAAAGCAAGGAAGAAGTTCGAAGAGAGGAAGTCCCAGGCCTAGTATTGGACCACTCCCTATCACTGCAGGGTGGCCGTGATCACACCCACCAGAACGTGCAAAACCCGTGACCCCCTGGCTCAGGGTCCACATAAGCTGTGCATCACCTTTCCTTTCAGACTAACACTCCCCTCAATGCACTGACCTGCTTTTTTTCTTCACTCTTTGATATCTCTACATACATTTGCTTAATCCCGACAAAAAAAGCCCCTTTTTTTTTGTGTTGCAAACCTTGACACAAGTTTACAGTACTACGCACCAGGCTGGTAAAGAGGTTATTTCATTCTACAAGTTAGTTTTCAAGTTCTTAAAACAATAAGTTGCAAGTTCTATGGCGCCTTGTTTCGTTTTCTTTAAAAAAAGTTCCATAAAAGTGCCGATGTGGTCGAGAGAAAAAAAGTTTCTAGAGCCTTGTTGCGATGAGAGTGTTGCGAATCTTCCCAAATCTCTAGTGATCTTTGTAAATGTCTCTGATATAAACATAAAGAAAACAGTCAGGAAGCAATGTTACATTGCTATGGGGTGCTTCTGTGAATCTTCAGGTTCCTTGGCCTTTCTCAATTCTTTCACTCTGAAGGAAGAGAGGGGAACAAAAAGAACAACATTATGTTACCGATATTAGACCCAATTTATAAACCAAGGACATGTCAACAAAGGAATAACCAGTAACATTGTTGGTTAATAGGTAACAGAATGTCGGGAAAAGGCTTCAACCATAGAATGATATCGCACAGAAAGAGGCTACTCAAGTCTTTTATATTTACAAGACAACAACTCTGTTTTAAAAATTAGTGCAAATTACATGGTTATCATTGTCATGGCATGGAGTGATGCGATCAGTTATACTTTAACCTATGTGACCCTGGTCTCAAATCCCAAGACTGGTACAATTAGATCTGCAATCATACAGGCAGCAGGATAATATCCCAAGATTACTAATCGGTCAAGAATAAGATCAAATTGATCATCACCATGAATTTGACTTCACTTAAAAAAAAACTGGAAGCAGAAGTAATTATGAAAGCTTCATAAGTTCTAGGAGAAGAATAAGGCCATTCGGCCCATCATGTCTACTCTACCATTCAATCATGGCTGATCTATCTTTTCCTCTCAACCCCATTCTCCTGCCATCGCCTCATAACCCCTGACACCCGTACTAATCAAGAATCTGTCAATCTCCGCCTTAAAAATGTACGTTGACTTGGCCCCCACAGTCGTCTGTGGCAATTGTTGTGAAAATAAATCTTCTGGGGATCGTTAGGGAAGTAAAGCTGGCCCACATGTGACCAATTCCAGCTCAACACGGGAGACGCTTGCTGGCCTTCTGAAGTCAGGAGTGCTGTCAGAACGTCACTGCAATACTTCACCAGCAATTCAATGATCCAGGCATGGGGAGATGAGAAATAGGTGGTGGACATCGGGTTGACCAGGCACTGAGCTGAGATCCAGCCCACAGTGGGGGAATGGACCCTGGTGCCTGCAGGAAATAAAAACAAACTTCCGAGATGCCATTGCAGGTAAAACTCGGAGGGGGGGGACACACATAAATAAGTTATTTGTATGTTTTTTAAAAGATTCATTCATAGCATACTGGAGGCAAAACAAACAGAGCTGCTTTAAGACTCTGTACCATCCAATCCTGTAATTTGAAGGCTGTTTGCCACTGAACAGCTGTGGGAAGGCGTACACCACAACAATTTATAAGCCTGGCGAGCGATGGCTGGAATGGGGTGGAATTGATTTTTCTGCAACCCTCATTCCTAATGGACTTAGACCTATGGCAAAAAAAAAAATCTTGCTCATAAATTGGCAATGTCACGGGCATTGGATCGTGGGAAGTTAGCGCTGAATATAATGACTTACTCATGTAGAAATATGAATTCTTCTGAAAAACAGAGGGGGCTAAATCGGATGGTCCTCAAAAAACCTGCATGGTGATCTTTTGTAGTCTGCTGTTTGTGTTGTCTGATAATTATAACAAATTCAGTCTGCAGCCCAGATGGGCGTTATCCTTTCCATTGGTGTGTTTCTAAGCAGGGATCCAATTTTGTGAGTGGCTAGCACCAATTAAGACAAGGCAATGCTATTTTAAGTCAACTTGTGCCTCTTGAAGGGAAGGCATTCTGAGGCAGGAGCTGGTGTGTATTCTGCAGCAGACCTGGGAAACATTTAAGAGTGGCATGGCAATGAAGGGAGCATACTCTGGGGCTCTCCTGTATTATAATCAAGGCCTGGGTCCAGGAGGGGAGGGAGGGGCTTGCAATGAAAGGGTGGGTTGAGGGAGTGGGTGCTCCCCTAGCCTCACACAGAAGGCAACAAGTACACATTGAGGTGGGAGTCAATGCCAGGATTCAAGCATTGAGAACTTGAATCCTGTCGTTAGAAGCTTGATGCTGCCTCACATCAACAATCAAAGTCTGAATGCATCTTAAAATGCCATCAAAAGCACCAGCAGTGGCACACAGTTCTCAGTGCACCACATCCTTATCACTCACTCATCAGCAACTTTGCACGATCAAACCTGGAGCCTATTATTCATAATCTGTACCACATTCTCCCACACTTGGTGCAACATCACACAAACACATCTCATAGCTTGCACACACAGCAGGTTATTTACGTGTAGCTGCACTATCCAAATAGATCACATTGTGTTGAGGCACATTCCTCTCTATCACAGGACAAGGCAGTGCACAGTCAGGGCAACAGCTAACCAGCAGAGGTAAAGTGCCGTTCCATCATCTTGTTGCCACACAGAAGCCTGTTGGACATCACTTGTGTGAGAGCTACTGAGTCTGGGGACGATGAGGGATATGGGGAGGGAAGACCGTGGAGGAAGATGGTGACCTCATTCTCAATCTTCCAATTCATTGCATCCCACAATCAAACATAGTCTTTCTCTCCCTTTCCTTCCCACCCTCTTTCACTTGTACCATTGTCCATTCTGACAGCCAAAAGGTGCATGGAGAGTAAGAATCGAGTGTTGGTCAAGGCACAATTGTGGATAGTTTGGCATTCACAACCAATAGCTCAGTGCACTGCAATGCAGGGAATTTGGGGATGAAAGTGGAGGCAGAGGGTACGTACGCTGAGCACTGGACTTGCAGCAAAGGCTAAGCAGAAGGAGAATGAGGCTCTGCAAGAGCTCAATTGCAGATGCCATAGATGGGGCATTTGGATGGGGCTTGTACAGCTGATGTGGTCAGATGATATGGACAATTAATGCAATGACAGGTTTGTGAGAAACCCATGCGGAATCAGCAGGGGCTTTGCATGCAGCAATGCAGCAGCAACTGGCAGCAACTCTAGTGCAGGCAAATGCGAGCGGAGTAACTGAACAAAGGCAATACAGGCAAGTCGGCAATTTGACAGATTTTGATTTCTAAGTTAGGAATTTTTATTTTATAATTCCCTTTGTTTAAGAAATGTCGCAAGCAGAGGCCATGAGGCAAGGTATGACATGGCTTGTTGGTGAATGGAAAATTAAGCTGGTATTTATTGGTAACGTGGGCTAGTGGCACATAGGCCAGGCAGAAATGGGCTGGTGTTCTTGTGTGGACCCATCTGCTGCCCAATGTACAGGTTCACCACTATTCTGTCAAGGCTCTGGAGCATGCAGGAAATGACCATGAATCTCGAGTCAACCACGTTTCTTGTGACATGGCATCCATTCAATGTGCATTGCCCTACCTTTGAATGGATTGTGCATTGATATTCCTTGTCATAAAGTAGTTACCCTCTGGTTTGCTATGGAGACTCAGAAACATGTCATTTCTGGACAGCATCAGGATGAATACCTTTTGACTGCTGTCAGGAGATCATAATGTGACGTGCTTAGTCGCAAACTAACTGCAAACGAGGGGCTGGAATCCCTTTGGGTTTGTGCCGTTGACACCTTCAAGACAACGTGCACATTGTCAGTGGCACTCTGTGTCATGGGGAAGCTGCAAATCTCCCAAAGCTGTTAGTTTGCTCTTACTGTTGGCGTCTGCCCAGATGGAATTAAATGCACTCAACCTTTCTGGATTAGAGCGTATATCAGTGACCTACCTCTCCCTTGTGCAGCAATGGTTAGCAGGCTGAGAGGTGTTGCAAATGTTTCTTGCCTTAGCCTTAAAGGAATCACGCCCCTAACATCTCATAGCCACAATGACCTAGACAGCAACTGGCAATGTGGTCCTCAGCATACTTTGCTAGTGGGGTGGTGATATTTTTACTGAGCTGATCCTTAATGAAGCACCAATTTCCCCACACACTGGCCATCCATGAGATTGAGCAAGCAGAACTGTACTCAGGGTTAATCTTTGCACAAGAGCTCTTATCCCTTCCTTTTCCCCCCCCCTTCTGACAGCTCTTCCCCCCCCCCCCCTTCTGAACCCTCTGCCTGTTCTCCGAGTTACGCTGCATTCCAAAATATGTACCAACTATGCTAAAAGTCAAGATACAGTTTTTCAGCAAAGATGGACACAAAGTGCTGCGGTAACTCAGCAGGTCAGGCAGCATCTCTGAAGAAAAAGGATGGGTGATGTTTCGGGTCAGGACTCCGGGTTTGAAGAAGGGTCCCGACCCGAAACGCCACCCATCCTTTTTCTCCAGAGACGCTGCCTGACTCACTGAGTTACCCCAGCACTTTGTGTCTATCTTTGTTATAAACAAGCATTTGCTGTTCTTTGTTTCTGCAGTTTTTCAGCGTCTGGCAGAAAACCCCTTGTGGACTTCAAGAATTTTAACGCACCGTGGAGACCACTAAAGCTTGGTGGAACTGTACAAGCCAACAGACATCATTAGTGACTGATCTCAAACTAGTTGATAACCTCTTCTGGTTGTATGTTCTGCTGTGTGAGTTAGAATATAGGGGGGTAACTTGAACATCAAACTCATCTTGCAGCAATGGTGGTAAATCACCCATGCGTGCTACTGTGATACTTCTAATGGGCATTAGCTTCACAGGCAGTAACATCGTTCACAACATGACACCTAATTTGACCTGCATGACAAATGTTTACCTCCATTGTGGAAGCAATTTAACAATCTTGGGATTCAAGTACCATATAATGTGGTCACAGTGTTAGCTCAGAGTAGAGACACCTTTATCCTACAATCAACTGTGCAATAGACAAGTTTTGAATGGAGACGTCTAAAGAATCTCAGTCACAACACTGTGGTGAGCAGAAACTCTGTTAAATAGGCATTGCAACAGGTGCCCTGGGGTAGGTCTTGGTTTTTAGCATTGGGCTCTGGAGAGTGACAGATCACTCCATCAACTTGAACAAAACATTTCCCAGAAAACTCTGAAATAATTAATTTGGCTTGGATTTCTCTGGCAGTTTTCACTGAACTAATCAACAAACAATTCACAGCAAACATTCCTGATTAGCTTTGCAGCCTAAACATCTGTGATTAATTCAGATCCCAAACTCAGACAAATTCAATGATTTTCAAATTAGTTGAGATTAAAATGAAATCAATTTTGCACGTTGGGCTGCGACGTGTACTTCATGTTAAAGGCTCGGCGACTGGAATAGATGTCGCCGAGCCTTTAACAAGAAGGCTTGTATTTATTTATAGATTGGGACCACAGGCCCACAAGCCCAGCAACTTCTCACTGGCTTTCCAAATGTCCATTCTTCATGACAACGGCATGAGCAAGCAGGTTATTCTACTGCAGATGGCATCCAAGTCCAGGTCGATCCAACATTCCTGCATCCATGCACGCGTAATGAGTTGATGGAATGGCTTTTGGTGTCAGAGATAGAATTGTTGATGGATTTCCCCCAATCCCATCAGCCTTCTAACCCTCTGAGAACACTTCAGGGTGACACATTGGGCCTTAGCTGTCCCTGGTGAAAGGGTGGGTGAGCTGTTTTTTTACTCCTTTTACTGGCTTTCCCATTCAATGGGATCAACGATGACCTGCACCTTAATCCAATCATCTGTGCTGACTTTTTATTACGTAAAGAACAGAGTCATACATTCCTTTACATCATCCTCACAAAACTGACAGTCACAGTTCAATCTCTCCTCTAAGACACATCATCCAATACATTATAACACACCTACAGCAATATATTGGAATGACAATCCTGATTAGGGTATTCAATAGGAGGATCCGAATCACAACCTTACGATGCAGATGTCAGATTGCTTTCAGTATCATCTCTACAGGTTAAACAAGATCCAAGGGCAGGAGGTTAAATACTTCAAACAAGTGCAAAGTTCAGCATGTTTCCAAGCACTCTGTGAACAAACTATCTTCTAATTGGGGGTGAGATAAAATTATTTTTTTTGTCAATTTTGTCAAATCCTGTGAATTATCCCCTTCACTGCCACAATTAGAGAAGCTCCGCGATTGTCAACAGGCAGTTTGATTTCCTTATCTGTTATTTTCGACTGAGAGAGGATTGTCGGGGATTCCCTGTGCCAGATGTCAATAGAAATCCTGGAGAAAGGCACAAGTGCCAATGTCTTGGTGCATTGTGCCGGACTTTCTGAACAAGGGACCGATAAACCCACAGCAAATTTAACGCATATCCTTTTTTAAATTTGCTTTAAATCAAATCCATTGCAAATTACTGCTTGATTTGTGTCTCATCATCCCTTAAATTCAAATCAACACTCATCAAACCATCTCCAACATTCAATGCTACCAATCTTTATCTTTCCTCAGTCTTCCCCCTGCTCTCTCAACCAAAAGACTTTTATGCCCCTGGGCAATCCTTAAATGCTGATGCATCTACTGCTCCGTCTGTTCCTACAAGGTGTGTTGGTGCCCATAGTTTGTTAGCATTGGCTCTTCAACTCTAGAACTGGCCAGGCAAACATTGGGAAAGGGATATCACTGCTAAGTGCAGATAACAATCCAATCTAATTTTAGTTGTGCTGATGAAAGGGGCGAAAGATGATGCCGACAGCACGAGAAGGCTGCGATTTTCCCTTTTGGTTGCTTTTGTACGAATCGGTACGGTGAGGGATGAGCACTGGCGATTAGGACAAATATGACATTTTTAAACATTCAATGGAGTGAAGAGTATCATTGTGAACCAAGTCAGGCACACAAAAGCATCTGTGTTGCTGGTGATTTGTTCCATTAACAGCTCTCGCTGCACAACTTACTGTTACTCACTGTTTGCTTAAACGCACTAGGTCTAAAAATAGACAATATTTCATTCAGAAAGATATTAGACAACATATTTCACATAATACAACTCCCCGCCTCCCCCTCCGACACGCACACCAGATAAACTACAAATGACTAAGCTTGATCATTCGAGTCTTCTTATTACTGTTCTTTCCTGATTGGATGCTCCCTGTCCTACGTGGCTATTCCTAATACAGGACTATTAACAGATTCTTCAATATCAGGGACATTGGATCCCAATCCTGTCTTTGCCCAATGTTTGTCCACGGCCAGTCTTCATTAATTGCCGCTGGGTGCTCCTCCAGAGGTTATGGCAGTAAGGCATTGGAAGGGGTCATTTATATCAAAGAAAGGATCAATGCTGGACTTGTTGGCAGCAACACAAGGGGCAAATATGTGTTTACTGGGATCAGACGGTGACACAGTGGTAGAGTTGCTGTCTTACAGTGCCAGAGAACATGGTTCAATCCTGACTGCAGGAGCTGTCAGTCCTGAGTTTGTATATTTTCCCCGTGACCTGCGTGGGTTTTCTCCAGGTACTTTGGATTCCAACACACACTCCAAAGGCGTACAGGATTGTAGGCTAATTGGGTTGGTAAAATTGTAAATTGTCCCTAGTGTGTGTGTAGGATAGTGTTAGCGTGCGGAGATCGCTGGTCGGCGTGGACTCGGTGGCCCGCAGAGCTTGTTTTCGAGCTGTATCTCCAAACTAAACTACTCACTTCGCCTGAAGGCAATGTGGCTAAACGTTTGCAATTTAATTGCTTTTGAATAACCAACAAATTAAGCTGCTTCTTAAATACAGCTCCGCTGGATTGTGAGAATGTTGATGTTTAAGCTGAGAATGGTGGGATATGCCAGTACTACATAAATTGGTAACTTGGGTTAAGTCACTGAAGAACTGTGTCCTATCATGCTCAACACTTCCAGGAATGGGGGGGAATTGTAACGTATGGCAACTAGTTTATGTGCACACATTGCACTGACTCCATTAGTTAGGACAACCAAGGATTCAGGATAAATAGATGGGAAGAATGCAGGTGGACCAGGGCGTTGACAAAGTTGAACGACTCCTGAGCTGAATTGCCCTTTCTTACTGCCACGTTCCTAGAAATGTTTTAATGAAATTAGTCGGCACTGTGCAGGCGTTAGATAAATCTCTGATTGTTTTGCTCATTATTTCAATAATGACATAAAAGGATGCACATCTTTATAAGCAGAGTAGTATTGAGTGTAAATAGCATGCAGCTGCTCTGTAACACATACCTTTGCCAGACTTACAGTATGTCACATGTAATCAGCCTCTATTTCTCTATATCTCAGAGCAATTCCACAGGCCTAAATATGAAACATTATCTTAACAAGTGCATGACTTAGATAGCATTTCTGCTCTGTAGACCGTAGGTTTTCAAACTGGAGCGCTCCCACATGAAGAGATCGACAAAGTGACAACGTTGTGTCTCTACTGTCAGAGGATCTCTCTCAGTTTCTGGATTTATTAATTTAATTAATCACAAGTACAAAAATAATCTTTTTAGAACAAAAAAACATTGTTCAGTTGGATGTGGGTCAAGGCTTTTGAAAGAATCCTGCATAGCAACGTATTAGTGCAGGGGTCTGGGAGTGTGGAAATAGTTCTTCCCCAGTTGCTTCTCTTAGTAAATAGTTGCCTCCCAGGGAAGCAGCCAGTTTTTTTGTCAGTATTTAAGAAATGCTTCGGTCTTTACAGAGGATCCTTCAGCTTGTCAATAATACAGGGACGCCTGAAGGACACATCGTTATTGTGATGCGGTCCTCCGAGGCGGTGACTATCCCCGGGACTGAAACAGCGAGGAGCTCCAGAGTTACGTTTGAAAACCGCTGGTCTGCACAGACGAGGCTCACTCTTGGACCGAGCCAGTCCACAACATACATGTTACAGGAATAAAGATGTCTTAGAATAATACAACCGGAAATGTATCGGTTTGCAGCATCAACCAAATAAGTACAAGCAGAGTGACAGAATGACAGTACAGTTTTGAGATGGAAAGTTGTAATAGATTATTACCTCCCTCCGCGTATGTAAGGGTTCAGCTCTAAGACTCCAGCAAATGTGGTTTTCTTTTCTCCCAGTGCGCTGTGGATAGCCATAGTAAAGTGTTTTAGAGGAACCCGTTGTTTTGGTTTGATTGTTTTTTTTTTGTGTCCGATGTCATATTGGGTATTGATAAAGTTAACCACGTGCAGGACAATTTGCCTTTCTACATTCTTCCAGAAATGCTGAATTACTTGCATTTACTCATGCTTGGTCTCACATTAGGCTGAGACTGGACACAAAGAATTGACACTCGGATGGAGTTAGTTCCTCATGAGCTCCTCATGGAAACTGAGCTGACTGTGATCAACGATGCAAGGATCACCTTTGGTTGATGTGAACAATCTACAGTGCTTCACAGAGCAGAATCCGTGTGGGATCTATATTTTCCCAACTCATTCTGGGAATGAAAGCCCCTCGTTATATCTATAATTGCCGAAATTGAGCCAATAATAATGTGCTTGGATGGATCTCTTTGCCTCCTGTCTTATCAAAGGCACAAACGCATTGGATTAAAATAGTGGCAGGGATATTTCTGAAGAGTTTGTTACTTTGGTATAATACTTCATTTGTCACATGTACCGAGGTACAGTGAAACTAATTTTTGCATTCAGATCAGTACAAGAATCAACAAAAGTACCAACATCACATCAGGCTAACAACATTTATATATGTGTCTTTTGTCATTTAAATAGAGATTAAATCCGAAATTAGAAAAATGTCTGCGTTATTTTCATTTGTGTCATAACATCTAAGGAAAGAATCGGACTTTCAGCTCACCAATCTGGAAAAATAAAACCACAGTCCTTTGCAATAATTATTTGTTTTAACACCATCCAGAACATAGGGTGTTGTTAGATTCAACGGTTTGTTTTCCTGACTCTGAATCATTTTTTTAAAAGGAAGTTTTCTTTGGATTTCCATGTGGGTGGCACTTGTGAATGACCAAGTCAGAGTGCAGCAAAGGAGTGGACAGGACTACTGAAGCTTAATGCAATGTACATAGTTCATGGTCAGCTAGCCTCAACACCGACAGCCCACCAGTCACAGAAATCCCTTCCAAATGATCTATCCTGGTGAATCCACCAATACAAACCAATTCAACTAAGGCATAGAAAGGATATTGAAGGTTGTTTTACATTCTGTGTCTCTTTCTCGTTTAACGGAGGAATCAGTGTGTTTATATAACACGGTTTAACACCCACATTCTATTTGCAGTGTAAGAAATTTGATTTGAATGCATCAATCACAGCAATTTCCAGGCTACAGGCAAATAAAGCACATTTAACGGGATATGGCTCATTAATGGTAAATTCCATCCTAAGATTCAGTTTTCATTTGGAGACTGAGTCCAAGGTACGTACTACATTTGAAACTTAATTTTCCAACATTGTAGCCCAGCTTCGACCCAACCTTTCCATGAGGGGCACCCCAAAACAGTTACTCCACAAACAGAGTTCTTATGACCCCAGATGTGAATAGTAATCTGGCGATCTCTGTAATATCCAACAGTAACTCAAGATTTGCACCTTCCTCTCTGGGCACATTTTCATCCACTACCACTTTAAAGAAGCTGGCAGCTGGCCCTGTCTATCTGCACTCTTGCAGGTTCCAATCGAGACGCTATCAGTGTTGAGAGAGACCGCATCAGCAGATGTCAGCTGCAGCTTGAACTTGGCTGCACGGTTCAGATTTCCATCTTAACCCGGCAGAATCTCAGCCTTGTTTGGGAGCCCTCGTCCCACAAAAGACTCTATTGACTAAAGAAAGCTCAGGGTCCACTAAGTCTGAAGTTCAAAGTATCTGTTATCCCACATGTAAACCCACAATGAATATGCTCCCAGATTAAATAATTTCTTCCATGAATAGTCCAAAACATAATTTATGAGCTTTAGCTAGGCACATGGATATGCAGGGAATGGAGGTACATGGATCATGTGCAGACAGAGGAGATTAGTATATCTTGGCATTATGTTTGGTGTAGATATTGTGAGTCCAAAGGCCTGTTCCCGTGCTGTGCTTTTCTATGTTCTATGTTTGACTGGGTGACTAGTTGGCGATCTACCGGCAGTTTAATTCCTCCATCTCCAGTAACTAGATTTCACTGCCATCACCCTACCACCGGCCTCTTCCTCCTTCACTTTCATTCCAAATTGTATTCTGTCAATAGTGCTGATTTATTGCTGAAATATGACTCCACGTTTGCTGATAAGTAATAGTTAAACACTGAAGAGAAATGGGCTATTCAGCTATGGAAGCCAGCGCAGCTGAATCCAATTCTATCCTCATACTCATACGGTTAGTTAATTTTGCTCACCATTACAAGAAGTACAAGAAGATGCAACACTACATGAGGCATTGTTATGTATTCCTGGTTCCTGATTCCTGGGATGGCAGAACTTTCATATGAAGAAAGACTGGATAGACTCGGCTTGTACACGCTAGAATTTAGAAGATTGAGGGGGGATCTTATAGAAATTTACAAAATTCTTAAGGGGTTGGACAGGCTAGATGCAGGAAGATTATTCCCGATGTTGGGGAAGTCCAGAACTAGGGGTCACAGTTTAAGGATAAGAGGGAAGTCTTTTAGGACCGAGATGAGAAAATCATTTTTTACACAGAGAGTGGTGAATCTGTGGAATTCTCCGCCACAGAAGGTAGTTGAGGCCAGTTCATTGGCTATATTTAAGAGGGAGTTAGATGTGGCCCTTGTGGCTAAAGGGATCAGGGGGTATGGAGAGAAGGCAGGGATGAGATACTGAGTTGGATGATCAGCCATGATCATATTGAATGGCGGTGCAGGCTCGATGGGCCAAATGGCCTACTCCT
The DNA here is from genome assembly GCF_028641065.1 of Leucoraja erinaceus. Taxonomy (NCBI): domain Eukaryota; kingdom Metazoa; phylum Chordata; class Chondrichthyes; order Rajiformes; family Rajidae; genus Leucoraja; species Leucoraja erinaceus. The sequence goes on along the minus strand of NC_073406.1, from coordinate 8,223,079 downwards.
GCACCTATTTTCTATGTTTCTATGTTATCACATATTGTAATTGTGCAGGAATTTGGAAGTCATGTGGGGGAAGAAGATAAAAAATGACTGGACAAAGACGACAAGTAAATGGGGAATAAAGGATCTCAAGAGGCATTGAGTATATCGAGTATTGACCACAAAAGGATATTTTTTGTTGTTTTACTTTGTAGTAGGATGTTAGAATCTGGGTGGAGTTTCATAACGATAAGAAAAATCTCACATTTTAACCCCTAAAAACTTCCCGATGTTCATCGTGGGTGAGGTGGAGAAGTTTGGGAGAAGGTTGATGAGTGGATTGCAGTGGATGCAAGTAATAGAAGCAAATGAAAAAAAAAAGATTCAAGATGTAAGCAGAACTGAGAATAAGGAGGTTATTATTAAGGAGGTTTTCTCGTGAGGAGGAATTTAATGAGCTCTTCCTCCATTAAACAAGCTTAGGCGATAAAACATACCTCGCTTTTTGAGAAAACTTAGTTCTTTCTTGCCACGAAAGAATCAATTCAGAATGTCAACACATTGTTTTCCAGTTATAACTGAACAGTGTGTTCTTCTCCTTTGCCGAACCATTCCTTTGGGAATCAAGATGTGATATTGGCCACACAAAGCACAGCAGAGCTGGGGGATCACAAATTATGCAGAAACATATTGCAAATTTATGTTCTGGAGGTCAATGGTTCAATTTGGAGAGTTGCATTCTTGTTGGAAGATAGTGGAAATGTTATGTGTAAGAAGAAACTGCAGATGCTGGTTTACACTGAAGATAGACACAAAAAGCTGGAGTAACTCAGCGGGACAGGCAGCATCTCTGGAGAGAAGGAATGAGTGATGTCTCGACCCGAAACGTCACCTATCCTTTCTCTCCAGAGATGCTGCCCGTCTCGCTGAGTTACTCCAGCTTTTTGTGTCTACCTACTAGAAATGTTATGCTGTGGGAGGCAAAAGAAGAAATTGCCTGGTTGAGATATATGAACATCATTGGACTTGTGTGAAGTACCGGAGCACTGGAGGGTGGCTAATGTTGTGCCTCTATTTAAGAAAGGCTGCAAGGAAAAGCTTGGGAAACCATAGACTGGTGAGCTTAACATCTGGGGTAGGCAAATTATTGGAGAGGATTCAGAGGGATAAGATGGTATATGATCTGGATAGACAGGAGCTGATCAGGCATAGCATAGTCAGCATGGTTTTGTATATGGGAGATTGTGTCTTGCGAATCTGATACAGTTTTTTGAAAAAGTCATCAAACTGGTTGATGAGGGCAAAGCTTTAGACGCTGTCTATATGGACTTTAGCAAGGCATTTGATTAGGTTCCGCATGGTAGGCTGCTCTGGAACTTTAGACCGCATGGCATCCAGGGAGAGCTGGCCATCTGGATAGAGAATTGGCTTCATGGAAGGAAGCAGAGGATGATGGTGGAGGTTGTTTTTTGGACTGGAGACCTGTGACTAGTGCTGTGCGTGCCTCAATCAGAGCTGGGCTCACTGCTGTTTGTGGTTTACATCAATGATTTGGATGAGAAGGTACAAGGCATGATTAGTAAGTTTGCAGATGACACTAAAGTTGGTGGTATTGTAGATAGCAAAGATGATTATCGAAAATTACAACAAGATCTTGATCAGTTGGGCAAAAGGGCTGCGGAATGGTTGATGGAGTTTAACGCAGTTACGGGTGAGGTGTTGCATTTTGGGAAGTCAAACCAGGGCAGGACCTCAGTGAATGGCAGGGCCTGGGGAGTGTTGTAGGGATCTAGCTGTGCAGGGACATAGTTCCTTGAAAGTGGCATCACAGGTAGATAGGGTCATCAAAAAGGCCTTGGCCTTTAACAGTCAGGATATTGGGTATAGAAGTTAGGATGTTATGTTACAGTTGTACGAGACGTTGGTGAGGCCGCCTTTGGAGTGTTGTGTTCAGTTTTGGTTTCCCTGCTATAGGATGTTGTTAAGTAAGAAAGAGTGCTGGAAAGGTTTACGAGGATGCAGCGAAGGTTTGAAGGGCTGACCCATAGGGAGAGGTTGGGCAGGCTAAGACTTTATTCCTTGGAGGTTGAGGTGATTTTATTGTGTAAAAGATCACGAGGGAGATAGGGTGAATGCACAGGTTCATTTACCCAGGTATGGGACTTAAGAACAAGAGGACATAAGTTTAAGGTGAGATGGGAAAAATTTAATAGGAATCTGAGGGCAACTATTTCACGCAGACGGTGGTGGTTATATAAAATGAACTGCAGAGGAGGTAGTTGAGGCAGATACTATAATAGCATTTAAAAGATGTTTAGACAGGTACATGGATGGGAAAGGTTTAAAGGGATATGGGACAAGTGTCTGAAGAAGGGTTTCGGCCCGAAACGTTGCCTATTTCCTTTGCTCCCTAGATGCTGCTGCACCCGCTGAGGTTTAAAGGGATACGGGACAAGTGCAGCCAGGTAGTCTAGTGTAGATGGGGTATCTTGGTCAGCATGAGCAAGTTGGGCAGAAGGGCCTGTTTCCATGCCGTATGACTCTATGTTCCCTAGATTAGAGAGTTCTGCACTGGCCAAATGTTGAAATGTAGTTTTCACCTGACAATGACAGAACAAGTATTTATTGCTGAGGTCTACCTGACTGTGAGTCATTTAGTTGGATTAATAGATCATCACCCATTAAAAACTTGATGAATGTGCAGATGGAACTAAGTGATCATCTCCACTGTTCTGACCAGCCAACAGATGTACTCATCAGATGCAATGGAAGAATTCAAAGGATTAAGGATCCCTGAGGAATAACGCCTCTGGATAAATCATTTTCTGATGCTCACTGAGTTTAAGCTCAGCAGTTTTTTCCAATGCAGAATTTTCACTGAATTTCCACCTGGTTAAGTGAAAATTATGACTGCTGTCAGATTGAAAGCTGCAGAACATCAGGTAACATTGTAATTCCCTCTCAACCCAAGTTCTTCTCATGAACCATCTACTTTTTAAATGTGTTATGTATTGAATCTCTTGAGGGAGGAGATTGGCTAGTATAATCGATTCTAAAGGGTACACGGCAATTCATCTTTTTCTAATTCTTTTACCCTTTCCCATCTCTCTTTGATTTTTTTAACCCTTCCAGTATTTTAATAGTTCTGATTTGACCAACCCCCTCAAAGCAAAGATTCACAGATTCACAGTTGGCACTTAACCCATTAAATGAGCTGTCCATGGGACCTGACATACCTTGAACTGGTTTCTGGGACTGAGGTTGTGGTAGCACCAGGGAGGGCATTGACTGCTCAACCTGATGGACAACCCTCTACCAGGTTAGCCATCCTTATTGGCTTAATTGGTTCATGTGATAGGAGCAGAATGAGGCCATTCGGTCCATCAAGCCATCCAATTATGGCTGATACATTTTCCCCCCTCAACCCCATTCTCCTGCTTTCTCCCCATAACCTCTGACACCCGTACTAATCAAGAATCTACCAATCTCTGCCTTAAAAACATCCATTGACTTGACCACCACAGCCTTCTGTGGCAATGAATTCCATAGACTCACCACCTTCTGTCTAAAGAAATTCCTCCTCGTCTCCTTCCTAAAAGTTGTTCATTGTATTGGAGGCAGAGTCTTAATTGAGGTGGGGCCACAGCGTGGTCACCCCCAGTAATTTACTGACTTTTCTCCAGTCCTTTTCTCTGAATTTGTCGGGCATGGTATCTGCTTTTGGCTGAGAAGTAAATAACAAGAATCGGAAGTGGCTCACGGCAGTCAGTTGAAACTGGGGTCACCAGTAGTTGGAAGAGTGGGCTCTGGATGTTCAATGGTAACTATTGATGCTTTCCTAGTGCGAGAGTAGCACTCTGAGGGCAGATCATTATGAAGTTCACAAATCCACCTTCTATGTCATAGCATTCTTCCTGGCTTCCCATGGTACAAACATGGTGGCTTGTAGCCACAGTTTAACAGAAGACATCCAGGCAATAAACGAGGCAAGATGTTTTCACGCAACTCTTGTTGAAATCTGTGGCTCATCAAGAAGGATTTGACTAGTGCTGAAAATTAAGGTTTGCAAGACTGAATTTGAGAGCTTTTTTTTTATGTCTGGTAAGAGAATCAGGGATATGGAGATAAGGAGGGTTATGGAATGGATAAGGCATGCTGCAACTGAGTGGTGGAACAGGCTTGAGGGATGAATGACTTCCTCTTGTTCCCCGATCAGTGAGGGAAGCTTATCTTGAGCAAGCTGGTGTCTTGCTCCCCCACTGACGGGTCTTCTGGGTTGAGGGGTGATTAAGTTGTCTTCAAAGTTTGCAGTTTCAAAATTCACTTGATGCACTAACAGCCAAGTCTTCTGAGTAGGCCAGGAATCTGTGTTCAAAGCTAAAATATCCTGAAGCTGTTTTGAATACGGTCGTCAATTACTGATTTAGACAAGGAAACTCCCTTTTTGATCTTACATTGCATGACGTGCACACATGAGACACAGTCCTTGTGGGGGGAGGGCGAGAAGGAAGGAGAACTTAAGATGACCTTTAATACAAGGTAACATTGCCCTTTAAGAGCAAGATATCTTTCAGCTACATGTTATAACTTAGTCGTGTCAGGCAGGAAACCACTAAGCAAGGAATTATGTATAGGAAGGAACTAAAAAAGGGTCTTGACCCAAAATGTCACCTATTCCTTTTCTACAGAGATGGTCTGAAGAAGGGTCTCGACCCGAAACGTCGCCTATTTTCTTTGCTCCATAGATGCTGCCTCACCCGCTGAGTTTCTCCAGCATTTGTGTCTACCTTTGGGGTCTGACCTGCTGAGTTACTCCAGCTTTTTGTGTCTAAGCAAGGAATTATCCTCGACATACACAGAGAGTTTGCAATTGATGAAGAATAATTGCTCTGTTGCGATAAATTATAATGCGCAAAGTTGCTGATTAAAACTGAAGGGATGAAATTGATCTTTGACAAGAGCACAAACATGAGTCAGCAAAGAACAATGAGGCAAAACCTTTTCTCAAATCACTATCATCTACTTGTTTCATCCACATGATATCATGAGCCAGATGAAATTTATAAAATCATACTGGGGATGGCAGACAGGACTGATCTGGTTGGATTTAAGTGACTAAAAAGACAGCTGCTTCATCTAACATTGGCCTCGAGCAACTGATTAAGTTAGTTTGTTGCTATTTAAATCAGCTGGATAGACATTAATAATATTTTTGAGCGGTGGAGTCTTTAAGGCTTGAAATCACTCCTTGTGATATTAGCTTATGCAACAAATCTGAACTGAATTTATTTGCCCGTTAGTTTATCACAGCTATTTAATCAAAGTTCATTGTTGTGATGAAACAGTGCATCGAGTCCATCGTCTTTTTACGAGCTCTTTGGTGGAATTCAACTTTTTTTATTGCCCACTCCCTTTACTAAAGCCCTGAGTCTTAAGGGCCTGTCTCACTGTACGAGGTAATTCAAGAGTTCTCCCGCGTTTTCCCAATTCAAACTCGGAGATTGTCCGTAGCGGGTTCGTAGGAGTTTGTGGATGTCTCGTAGCGGTTCGTACGAGTAACGGTAGGCACTCGGGAAATCCGGTAAACTCGTGACGTTTCATCAACACTGTGAAAAATGTCCCAGAGTAAAAAAATACTCGTGTTGAAAAAAAATGGTTACTTTTTACTCATACGAGCCGCTACGAGACATCCACGAACTCCTACGGACCCGCTATGGACATTCTCCGAGTTCGAATCGGGGGAAAACTCGGGAGAACTCGTGAATTGCCTCGTACAGTGGGACAGGCCCTTTATCCTGCAACAAGTTGTGGCCAATTTTCCCTTCCAAAATGCACCATCAAATTCAAAGGGTTTAATAGAGACCTTATTTTGAGACTCCACTCAACTCCTCAGGAGCCTGGAAATTCCTCTAAGATTGTAACATTGCACCAACCATCAATTCATTCGGAAAAAAAAAATTGCCATTTAACAACTGAGTTGACCCATTTAAAGGAAACAGTTAAAGGCTCTGTTAAAGTAGTAAAGGGAACAAATAAATGACCCATTCATTGCCTGGTAGAAACAATAGATTTTATTGACGCTTAGCTGATTCCAGTCATTGCTTATGTGTTGGCAATTAATAATAGTGTCTTGTTGCCAGTGTTTCAGTGTACTAATTTGTCAGAATAGAATTTACCTTCTAAGTTTGAGAATCATTCATTTTGAAAATGCAAGAACAACGGGCAAAAAATGCAAGTTGCAGCAAGAAGGTACGAGGCTGACTCTACGGGATTTTACTGCTGCTCAACAGCATAAGGCAGGTGGCAGGAGTTTACCTTCCACGCGTGGTTTGCATATTCAGACAATAATCTAAGTTAAGCAGTGTTAGGATTCAGTCTTTCCAATGTAGCGCCGCATATTGCGGGAATGAAACCAGGCATGGGGCCAAGCATCTGCACACAAATTCCCAGCAGAAGTTCCTGACACACCAAAGATCCATGTTTGGTGCAAATTATCCCTTTCATGTTGAAATTTAGAGCAGTGCATAACGACTTCTCTTCACTGACGGTGACAGTCACAACTCATCATGTTAAAATATTCTCCCTGAGTGAGATGGTACACAATTCCCCACTGTTGTGCTGGCATTTTGGTTCCAAATCAACTTAAAACCCTTCTATTTCCACACTCTGCAGGAGGAAGAATTTCCATTGGTATGTGCCATGAACTGTGGCAACTTGTTCGTCCCCACTGAACAGAACTATGAGACCCAGTAACCCCTGGTGATCTTGGGACTGCCTGTGCTAAACATGTAGGAGGGTATTAGCTTTCTGTCATTCTTGCCTCCAAATATTTGGTTCCTTCGAGTTAAATGGTTCTACAAAAGTGAATGCAGCTGGCTGCTAATACTCCAGTACATAATTGGCACTGGCAATCAAAGACAGATTTCTCCACAGTCTGGCTCGGAGCACAAATTGATAAGCCCCAGACTCGATATCTCAGCATGTTCAGGCTCAGATGCCATTAAGTTCAGAAGGGTTGAAGTATTCAGTGTGTTCTAATGGCACTGTGTGTTCAGAGAATAACTTACGCAGGATGTTGCCACACACTGGACACAGCCAACTCCTCCCCAATATGACCCAGGACTTTACAGCAACTACTCTCCCCCCCACCCCAACGTGCATTCAATATACATCATAGCTGCAGGCACTTAAAAATATCAGTGACAGTGTGGAGATGCAACAAGACCCAAAATCCAGAACACCAGCCCAGCTCATACATAACATAACACAATCATATATTTCTGGAGATCACACTCTATTGATAGTACATCAATAGAAATAGTGTTGGCCCATTAATATTTCTCAGCAGTATCATTTAATCACAACTTATGTGACCCAAATAAGACTATGAACTACTTTGACATTGTGTTTTTGAGCAATCTTTCAATCACTTGTTTAAAGCTGCAATCTATAATAGAAAAGAAATGGTGCACGTAGAAATCTACCAAGAAGAGTATTCAAGAGGCAGTTTTTTGCATTCAGTGTTAATGCCCTTGCAGCATGATGTGAGCAGAGTTAATGAATTAATGAGGGAAGCTCAATTAGCTGTTCTGACATGATATTTCTCACAGGTAGTGTGGACCTAGAACGTGGACTGCTATTGTCGTGCCAAATTTATTGCTCGTGGCCTTGTGATGAACAGACCTAAATGGACACATTGTGAATTCAAGGCAATAACTCCTCCTGCTTTGGAGAGGATGGGGGGGGGGGGGAGTCAAACTATAGGTTCCAAGTCTGTAGGTTACGGGAGCATGGAGACATTTTAGGGAGTTTAGGGAAGGTGGAGTGAGAGATGGGGGTGACAAATCTGAGGAACGACAATTTTAATTTAACTCTTGTTTGCAGGAACCCACAAACAATATAGCCCCCATCACACTGGATTTAGCTGAAATCATTCAGTTGATTCTCACCAAATGAGTTAGAAGGTTCAAAGGGGTTTTATAGAGGACACTGACATTGGAGTTTCAAACAAAAGAACTAAGGGGAATATTTAGAGAATAAATAATCATGGCTGCATCGACACAGGAGAGAATGGGAATAAACAAACATCATCTGGAGAAGGCTACTGCACCAAAGAAAAATTAATGTGACATATTCATGCTGATACAGCAGGACAAAGCACTAGTACTGACTAATTAATACGCAACAAAAAATCTTTTCACTGTACCTCGGTACACGTGACAATAAACTAAACTAATGGAAGAGAATGAATGACATTTTCTAACTATGTCATTGGGTGAGGTGGACAAGAGGGGAGCTCTTCACAACATGTGGAACAGAGTGACCATACAGATTGCCAGTCGTACTGTGCACACTTGCAAAGATGGAGATAACTTAAATCTGCCTCACTGTTAAAGACCAGTGCTCAACTGCTTTATCTGGTGAAGTGATTCTAAATGATCACAGGAGCAAACAATTAGACACTTATTGCTGAGGGAGTTAACGGTAGGTTGGAAACTCTTTGCAAAAATATTGGATCAGTGTGGTGTATTAGTGAGTGGCGTCCAATTTCACCTGAATATTCTCCTATGCCTTGGGCCATCCTGCTACAACGAAGGTGCTATCGAAATGAATGGTATTGTTGTGCTATGAGATCAAGAATCCTTCTAATATTGTAAACAGAGGCTCTGTGCAATACAGTACCAGAGCATTTCTCTCCATGGGAGAGTGAAGGGGTTATTCTGGACACTGTGTAGAATGGTCAAGGACCCTGCTTGGGGGATCCAGCAGGAAACGAATGTAAATCAACGTGGGGCCAGCCACTGCGGTTGCTCTTGAAGTACTGTGAGGTGCGCAATTAGCAAACCAAACTCAAAATTAAGCTACGTAGAGGGGTTGGTTGAAACAAACCTGTGATTCTGTTGAAAGTGATAGACAGAAACATTCCTTTTTTTTTTTAGCAAATTGCCAAGGTAAAAACCAATACTTTTCTATAATATAATGCAGCTTTAAAAACTACCAACAATTCTGATTTTAGCCTGTAACATCAGCCATTTGCATGCATGCAGTCATTCCAAACTGGGTAACTCATGGGTCTGCTAAGGCAGGAAACCTCACAGTGGCTGTGGCCCTTTGTGGGCTGGCTCATGGGAGACAATACCAAAGTCTCAGGGAGGTTCAGTAAAAGCAAGCCTTCCTAATGGGGCATCCAGACTTTAGTCTGAGACGGAGGAAAATGTTCCCAGTCATCAATGCATGAGTGGAAACTGGCAAAAGAGGGGCAGAAGTGTTGGTCGGGGTTGGAGTCATTGGTCAGCATCCTGTTGCTGCAACCCTGAAATTAAACCAGAGTGCAAATGGAGTCAAGGTTCCTCTGTTGGCTCTGATGAGTTACTACTCTGCTCTGGCCTTTCTTGCTCTATTTCCTAATGGACAGAGCCCGACTTATTACATTCTCATTCCCATCCTGTAGCTTCATGCTGGCAGTCAGTGCGGGGAATGGTAAAATCACACTGGTATAGGAAGGACAAAACCCCAGTGCTGGCGGAGAGATAGAGGGACTCTGCATCTAGCCCATGTTATTTATCTGAACTGTGAATTTTTGGTGCTGGTTCAGGAGCACAAATCCCATCGAACGTTTGTTTACAAAAGCCGGCTTTACCGGCTTGTCCTTGTAACACATTACAAAGAAGGATCAGGCAGCTCAAGGCATGTTTTCTGAGGCTGCGAGAGAGATTTGAACAATCTCTGTTCAATGGTGTGAAATAAAAAGCAGGTCAGGTGAACCTGTCCACTGTTTATTTCGTGCAGTTGGTAGCAGACACTGCCCAGCTGCATTATTTCTGGAAGAAACTGGTTAAAATATGGCTGTGTCAGAATGACACGAGGTCCTGTAACAAACACAGTGTGGTGTGACTTAACTTAGTCTACCACAGCCTGCATGAGAACAGGATAAAGAGGAGGGGAGGGTTGGAATGGTATTGTGACCTGAGATGTACTGAAGGTCACAGACTGAATTTGGTCTTCAGATGTTTTGAGGCCACATTCCAATGTGGCCAGTGGAACATCGGGTGCCCCCAGGTCACGTGGGTCCCCGCCAATATCCAGTCTGCTTCAATAATGCTTCATGACCAATGCAGGAGGGCCAGAGCCAGGAGGTACACACCTGGAGGTATTCGTCTTTAGTACGGGTGTCAGGGGTTATGGGGAGAAGGCAGGAGAATGGGGTTAGGAGGGAGTTATAGATCAGCCATGATTGAATGTCGGAGTAGACTAGATGGGCTGAATGGCCTAATTCTGCTCCTATCGCATCATTCGGCTGGTTTTGCTCGACTTCTCCTTTCCTTAGAACCTCGGTGTAAATTCCCATGAGCCAACTGAGTTCCGACTTATACATTTTTATCGGATAATTCCTGGATGCGTTTCGAACCATCCAGCATTCCACAATTCATCGCAAGTGTCATTCTGGTTCATGCATTACAAAATAACTGCTGAAATCATTTACCATATATATAACTATATATATGTCGATAAAATAAAAATTGTATCTTTAAGAAGCAGATTTGTTAGTATCGTGTTGAGTGTTAGTTTATTTGTAGGCGACAAACGGGAGAATTGGCAGGTTAGGCTGCAGCCCCATGCAAGCAGGCACCAAGCAGAATAGAGAGAAGCTGGCCAGCAGAAGGCTACACTCACCCTTTTGTACAGTCTACGGTCCACCAGGGGGCTTAGGGCAGCAAAACAATACCAAACAGCTATTAGCAAACCAAATGTACCATCAATTATCAGACCGAAGGCAGGTTTCAACACTTCAAATTTTGATGCAAGGTTCCCCCCCTCACCCCCCCCCCCCCCCCCCACCCCACCTATCCCCCCCCCTCATTGAGATTCATCTTCACCGAGCGGGAACATTTGTGAGCTGGGAAATAAGGACTTCTCCAAAGCCATCAGCACCAATGTCGTCCTGCATTACAGATGTGTTCTTGGCCCGAAGGCATATATCAACAATGACTTCCCTACTTCCCCTCCAAGGGGCAGTGCGATGATGGTTTTCACACGCACTGGTCAGCAGGTTAGTGAACACGCTCAGACGCTCAATCAGACTGGGCCGAGACAGCAGGGTTGTTAAAGGCCAACCTGACCAACAGGCAAACAGAATTGCCATTGACTTATTCATTTGTTCATGGGATGTCAATGTTGCCAGCAATGCTTGCATGTATCGACTATCCCTAATTACCCCTGAACTAGGGAGGCAATTGAGAGTTAACCACTTTAGTGGCTCTAGAGTCATGTATAGATGAAGGAGGCAGATTTCCCTTCCTGAAGAAAGTTGGCAGACCTGGTGAGATTTTATGCCTATCCACTGGTTACCATTATTATATCATCGTTACCATTAATATAACTAGTTTATTTAATTACTTGAATTTACATTCATCAGCTGCCACAAACTCCTGCCTCTAGATCAACTCTGCCCGCTGGTACAGTAACATGACTATTGCATGGTTCTAAACCAGCAATGACAGCTCAAATGACATACATGCTTCTGTTTGAACTCAAAGAGCAAAAGGTCTGGCCTCTTTGTTGCCAACCTTGACTAAAACGTAGAAGAAGAAATGAGGCAACTAATCAGATCCAAAAATTGTCCAAACACTCTCAGACCTTCTAATGTTGAAGGCCGCACAGTGTCTGATAGGGACAAGACTGAATAGCAAACTAAGTGACCCACAACATGCAAGCACAGTGTTGTTACTTGGTTAAGAAGCACGTTAACAGGAATAAAATGAAGAGGTGCACTTAATATTTAAGAATTAGCTATAAAAATCAAGATGTTTCTTTAACATTTAAATTATGGATAAAGGTAAACAAATAATGCAGTACTAGAATAATTATAATCACCAACTTATCCTTCCTAAGTATCACTGACTGTCATACCAACCTCGCCTGCTATGCCTTGTTTGACTATAGGTATCAGCTAACTCTGGCTCTGAGGACCATCCAGAAGAATGATAGACCAAGTCAGGGGTGGGGAACCTTTTCATGTTGGAAGGCCGCATTAAGTTAGCTGTAATCTAATAAGGCCGCATCCAAGAAACTTCAATTAGATAAACTTCAAAATGTACATTATTTTGTTCAAATAGCCCTCATGGCTTACTAATGTTTTAAATGTGGCCGTCAGTCAGGGAGGATTATTTTGTTGAATCTTCTTTTGCTATTAGGTTTTTTAAATACGTTCATTTTAAGATTAAAATAATAAAAGACAAATAAAAACATATTAATCATAATAAAAATATTTGTTTTACAAAATTTGGGTTCATTCAAAAGGCCACACTTAATGGCCTAGAAGGCCGCATGCAGGTTCCCCACCTCTGGACTAAGTGGTCTCCTTTAACGCAATCATTCTAGTGGTCTCATGGAAGTCACCAGCTCAGATTTAGTGTTCTCATCTTGTTGCAATGACTGCAGACTGCAATCCTGCAGGCTGGGACTTATGGATGCAGATATGGATGAGAATGTGTCTGTGTCACACTATGCTCTGGATTTCTGGTTTATGTCACTAGTTCTTGTTTGGACTAAGGCTTTCACACCATCTATCATCACAGTGAAACTTAAGAAGGACCAAGCTTTGAACGTTTATGTTTTTTGTTATTTCTTAAACCAAGGAAAGCTATTCTATCTGATCATTCTATGGATCACACCAGACAGTCAACAGAATATTGCCAAAGACAAATTTCTACCACATTGATAATCCAGCTAATATTACACAATAATTATTCCAGCCTAAACTTTTTTTCTTCTATAATGCATATAACGAGGTTCTTTGGCCAATGTACACATGTTGGATTTTTTAGAGCTCTTGATTTTGTCCCACAATGACTCTCCCTGCCCATTGCCCTTTACATGTTTTACTTAAATTCCTTTTGGAAAATAACTATTGAGTCTTCTGCCAATGTCATTCCAGACTGAATTCTAAATCAAACAACCTTTGTATAAATAAATCCTCATTTCTTTCTTCTTTTTGCCATTGTTTGTAAATCTGTTTTGATCACAATTCCTTCTTCCAATTCTGTGTCTCTTTGCTTCCACTGTTATTTGCCCTGTAACACTTGTATTCCCTTCTCTCTTATATCACACTTATTTTAAACAAATGCTTTGTACAAGGTGGAAATTAATGAGACACTCCAAAGGCGATGGGAACAAAATGCTTTGATCGAGTATATTTTCCACAGATTGATTTACTCAGCAAAGGCAATAACAGCAAAGGCAAAGAGGAGGAAAGCTCACAACTCGGGCCCACCCAATTTGGCAAAATGGACTAGACTGTCTTGGCTAACCCTCCCCCACTCTTATCCGGGTATCTCTAGGATCTGAAGATTAATCACCAGGAGTTTGCTGGAAGCAAATACAGAAGGAACGTCACAACACATTGTTGGTTTTAACACTTTCTTTGAAGAGCTTAGTTAATTATAAAAAAAATAAGAGAGAGGGAGAAAGGGTAGTTGACAACACCTACTGAGTTGAGATGTAAAGAATCAATGATAGACACAAAATTCTGCAGTAACTCAGCGGGACAGGCAGCCTCTCTGGACAGAGGGATTGGGTGACGTTTCGAGTCGAGACCCTTCCTCCTACACTGCAAAGAATCAATGCTAGGTTACACAAAAAAGCTGGAGAAACTCAGCGGGTGCAGCAGCATCTATGGAGCGAAGGAAATAGGCAACATTTCGGGCCGAAACCAAGGGTTTCGGCCCGAAACGTTGCCTATTTCCTTCGCTCCATAGATGCTGCTGCACCCGCTGAGTTTCTCCAGCTTTTTTGTGTAACCTTCGATTCTCCAGCATCTGCAGTTCCCTCTTAAACAAAGAATCAATGCTGTTTGTCTAACATGGGGGCACCATGAGCATCGGCAACTACAGGGAGGGGCAATGGGAAGCTGTGGATGGGCACTGATTCAGAGGGGCAGTGGAATGAGGGTGCACCATGTGTATAGGCACAATGAGTGATCGGTGGGTGGGAGCTGGATCATGAGGATAGGCACATTGTTATTAACCGGGGGCATTGAAAGACAGACAGGTGCGTAGGCACTAGATGAACAACAGAGGGTGGAGGCAGGAACCGGTTGTACAAACAGGACGGGCACCATGTGATCGTTTGGAAGCTGCGGCAGGTTATGTAGCTACATTTTCTAATACGTGCAACCAGAGTTGGTAACTAAAGGGCCTGTCCCACTTGGGCGCCATTTGCGTGTAATGTACGCAACATCATTTACGCGTCACGACGTGTGTGTCCTGCCATGCACGTGATGCCCGCATGTTGTGCATTACGCCCACACGGTGCGTGGTGACGTAGGCAATGACGTGCGGTCGCGCGCGGCGCCCCAGGATTTTGGGATGTACAAAATCTTCGCTCGCCATCTGCGTGACGCGCAAATGACGCCCAAGTGGGACAGGCGAAGCCAGGAGAAAGAGAAAAAGTAGATATGACACTGATGTATTATGTTTAAAATGTATTAGTTTAAAAATACTCAATCCAAATCCAACCCTCATATTTATAAATGTGTTTCTTTGCAAGGTCATAGTGTGGTGGTCGGCGACAGGGGTGGGTTTACTATCTCTGGTCGAAGGAACAGTCATATTTCCTGAATCCACGGAGCAGTAGCTACAATTATTAGTGAAAAGTAATTGTTGTAAAAAGTGTGAAGGCAACACACAAATTAATATCACAATTAAATGATCGCGTTCACCACTAACAATACTCGTTGAAAACTAATACCCACAGAGAGGAATTGTCTCTGATGCTGAAACATACTGTTTATTTATTTGAATTGGACAGGACAAAGCTGTGATGTGTCGAAAGTTTATGAGCTCATTACCATCTGTGTAGTTTTTATGACTTTCAAAATTGCTACATTCCTGCAATCACATTTGAAAAATGGAGTGTTGTTGATTTTTCCCGGCCACACAGCTGCCTCAGTATTACACAGACCCTGCCTGAGATTCGTCAAGATTTGTCAACTGTGTGTGACCCCCCCCCACCTCCTCTATTAGCTCATGGCCGAACAAGACTACGGGTGCTGCCTATACGGAGTTTGTACGTTCTCCCCGTGACCGCGTGGGTTTTCTCCAAGATCTTCGGTTTCCTCCCGCACTCCAAAGACGTACAGGTTTGCAAGTTAATTGGAGGGGGTTAGAGGGGTTTAGATATAAGTTTAAATTGTCCCTAGTGTGTGTAGGATAGTGTTAGTGTGCGGGGATCGCCGTTCAGCACTGGTACAACCATTGGCAGGTATTGTGACGTAAACAATGCTGTTCAAGACCATTCCTGACTGACTGACTTCTCATTTGCCAAGTTACCATTCACTTTTCGGCAGCAACTTTCACAGCCTCTAGGTTTCCCAAACTGCTTTCCAGTCATTGAAGTGCATTCAGTGTTGTGATGTAGGATAAACAGAAGTCTATTTTTGTACAGCAAGTTTGCAATGGGGTGAGCTATCGCCCAGAGCAGTGGGAAGGACTCCACTGAGCTTCTTGACATAGAACTGTGAAATCCTTTAACTCCAGCCAAAGGAACAGGTTGGAAGAACTCGAGCCTCTAAAAGACGGGATCACTGACAGTGGGTTAAAGGCAACAGTTTGCCATCATGAAGTTGAAGATCTTTGAGCAGCTTAGTGGGATGGTTAATTAATGGACAGATATGAAGACTTTGTTTAAATCAATTGACATTGGACAGGATAATTTAAAAGCTCCCGGGTCAGAATTAATTCCTGCATTGTTTGTTCCACCAATATGGTCTGTCTGGTCTGGAAGATCTTGCCTGTACAGACTACTCTCTGAACAATTCTTATGACAATGTGGACTAAATATTGTTGGGCTTGCTGCCTGTGGAAGGCATCACATTCTGAGCTGATACTGTCCTCATGCAACCAGCCAAACATGCACAATTTCCTGAAGCACCTACTGTGATTGTACACAGGAGCAGCAACATTGATGGACTTCTGTTCCACAGTCCAAGTCCACAGAGCCTGCTACAAGGCAGCAATCACCACGCAAATCGGCTAACCTAGCACAGCGTGGGAACCTAGAACTTAACAGCTTCGTCGTTTTATGGAAGGGACCGCAATCTTCCCATTGAGAATACTGGGTGAGCTGTGTAAATATATTCTGCAGGATATACTGGGAGGTATTTCTAAATTATCCTAACAATGTGGTCGTCTTCAGAAAGTTTCATTCCTTCTCCTTTATTATTCTCTGATATCAATGGATTGATCAAATACTACTTGGATTATTCTGGGAAGAAATAAAAGGCAGAACGCAGTGTGAATTAAAGTGAAAGTAAAACGTTTTGGATGGGCGGTCAGATTGCGAATGACATTTGACATCTCACCTGTGACGACAACGGCGGAGAAATCGCATAATTTTCCGTGCAGCTTGATCCTGTTTCTTGGTCAACAGACTGCTCCTGAAACAAGAGCAAGGAAGATAAGAGCTAGAGTTATCCTCAGAGTGAAAGGCCAGCGCCATCTGTAAGGTAATTGCGTTAAAACGATTTACGTTAGAAAACTTGCCACTTTCCTTGCTGACAGGTGGTAAAGCATAATGTTCGGCCAATGACTCACCATCTCATTGAGTCAAATGCTGTGGCTTCGTTGACTTAAAACACTGGATTCACTCATGATGCAAACATGAAATTTGATCAAAGACGAAAGCATAAGCTTCATCCATTGACCAAGAAACACATGGCTCACAATTCCATGCAAAAGCAGGGCAGAACCATCGACGCAAACGTGGCGTTCATTTAAAAAACTATGGGGTTCAACTTGTAAATAAACGGGAGGAGTTTACATGTTGATTGCTATTAGCTTCATCCGTTGATGCAAATATGTCGATCATCCATTGATGAGGCACACTCACTGATGCAAACATGGTATTCAACTATTGAGGTAGATGCGGATTGCACCACACACAGTGGATTCCACACACAGAGGATTCATTCATTGACCGGTGACCATACAGTTCATCCCTTTGCTACAAACAGACGCTTCACCCACTGATAGAAAAATGGGGATCAACCACTGATGCACCTATCAACTCCCAATTATGAGGCTCACCATCCTCTCTACGTGTGAATATTATTCCCACCTCCATAAGTTCTTATCTCATGTAGCATCTTCTTATGAGTCACCTTATCAAATGCCTTTGCAAATCCAAATATACCTCATCCGTTGATCCCCAACATCTGACCTGCTGGTTGCATTCTTAAAAACTCCGCGAGATTGTCACTTGATGTTCTTTTCATAAATCTATGTTGATTCAGCCTATTCATTGGGCCCAAGAGAAGAGTTCTGCGCATGAGCAAGGGCCTACCTGATTTTTTGGTGGACCATGGCAGCTGTCCTTCGCTTCTGCCTCATTTTTCCACACTCCTTGTAGCTACGGTAATACTGCTGGATCAGGACAGCTGCCCGTCGACTCTGCTGGAACTTCTTCTGCTCGTAATAGCTGCGGAACTTGCTCTGGATCAGGATGGCGGCCAGCGTCATCTTTTTGTAAAGTGCATACTGAGGGGACACAAAGGTCAATATCCTTGTCAGAAGCACAAAAAAAAAAAAAAATGTTTGCACCCTGGAAAGAAGCGGTGGTTGTTGAGGGGAGAGTCCCCAGTTAAAATGGCACATTCTCAACAGAATACAAGCTCAACATTTCTAGATCTTTATCTCAAGTAACTAGCTTGCAAAAATGTCTTGCGCCTCCAAAAATGTCTTGCTAAGTTAGGAATTTAGTAATAACCCAAGAACATAACTAATAGGAGCAGTAGTGGGTCATGCAATCCTCTGGTTAACATTGTTATTCAGTCTCAACTTCACATTTCTATCCAGTCCCCAAGCCCCTGGAATCTCTTGGAATAAAAAGAAATTGAAATAGAGAAAAATCAAAAACTAAAACGCTCCAGATAAGCAGAATCACTCTCGAAACCGGCACTTATTGACAATTACCCTTTAAATATTCATGTATTGCTTATCTGTACAGACAAATTCCAATGTTTAGTTTAGTTTAGTTTACTGTCACGGGTACCGAGGTACAGTGATTAGCTCTTTGTATTGCGTGCTACCCACAAGAGGAAAGACTGTACATGATTACAATCAAGCCGTCCACATTGGGAAGATATAGGATCATGGGAATAACATTTAGTACAAGATAAAGTCCAGTAAAGCCTGATTAAAGACAGTCTGAGGGTCTCCAATAAAGTAAATGGTAGCTCAGGACCGCTCTCTAGTTGGGGATAGAGTGGGATAAATACCTGGCTTGTTTCACATTCCCAAAGGAACGAGAAATCAATTACATGGACACAGAGAGTGATGAATCTCTGGAATTCTCTGCCACAGAAGGAAGTTGAGGCCAGTTCATTGGCTATATTTAAAAGGGAGTTAGATTTGGCCCTTGTGGCTAAAGGGGTCAAGGGGTATGGAGAGAAGGCAGGTACAGGATACTGAGTTGGATGATCAGCCATGATCATATTGAATGGCGGTGCAGGCTCGAAGGGCCGAATGGCCTACTCCTGCACCTATTTTCTATGTTTCTAAAAGCCTGATTAAACTGCAGCTAATGTTAGGATTGACAGCCCTGGATGGATTTGTTGCTAAAGGTCTATATATTCAACCTCCCTGCCATGTCAAATATGTCTTTGTATCACCAATATTTTATAATATATTATAATATATTACAATATATTATTTATAATATATTAATATTTTTATAACATAAAATAAAAGCATTCAAAACATTTAATAAAACCACATCTTTTAATGCTCTCTCATGATTTTTTTCCCCTAGTTTTGTTTTTTTCCCAGAGATAATCCTTTAAATTCTAGGGATTCCAGGTGAGTACTGGAGTACTGGTGAATGAGCATGGTGCAAGGTTCACCATGCCACCTGGTGGACAGGTGAGGTCATGCCAGAATCCTCCCATTATAAAAGAGACAAATTTAAATAGCAACATCCCAACCCGAGGAAAAGCAAGTGTGCCTCCTGCCACTCAGTCGCCCAGTGCAGGCATTGTACTTCAGAAAAATTGTCAAAACTCTTGCAGTTGGCAGTAAGGCAGGTTTTCAGAAATAAAATGAGAAATGATTTTGGGAAGTAACTTGGCATTGTGTCCCTTAAAGGGCAGCTGAAGGAAAATGTTAATTTTGATTAAGTGTAAATGAAGAGATTTTCACAGGCATGAAACAAAAAAGGGAAATGCTGGAAGAGCTAGTCCAGCAGTCAAGCAACCTTTTGTGGAAAAAGACACCAGTTAATTGAGATCTTCCTGCATTTCTGGTTTTGTTTCAGATTTCAGTATCTGTGGTTTTATTTTTAGTTTAGTTTAGAGATACAGCGCGGCCCTTCGGCCCAGCTAGTCCGTGCCGACCAGCGATCCCCGCACATTAACACTATACTTACACACAATAGGGACTCAAAATATAAATTAAAAAATGTACATACTCTTGTACCAGAATACTATATAGTTGGTGGTCAACTAGTCAGCCATATATCACAGTAGTGCAAAAATGTACAACATTGAAATTCCATTTGTTAACTCAATTACCTTCAAGGCTATCCATGTAAGCTTGCAAAGTGAATATAATAGACATTAGTACCAGAGAAAAGAAAGCCTCTGCTTCACAGTCAGCCCTGGGCACAACAATGACATACTCTAACAGTGCGTTTAACATTGAGGAACATTACAAAATAGATGGATAGGCAAGAGGATTTCAATGGGAATAGGGGGGGGAAGCAGTCAGCTGCGGAGGACAATTTTTACCCAGAATAATGGTAGATGTTGAGTCCTATGGGGAAGGAAACCTGCTGTCCATAGCAGGTTAGCTCTATCTGTGATTCCGCAATCAAAGGAAATTGGTTGAATTTCTGAGGTGGTCTGAGAAGTCACTCAGTTCAAGTGGAAATCAGAAATAGCTACAACAAAAATACCCCATGAATGGTTACAAATAATGGTAGAGGAGAGGAAGGCATTTGACAAAGACCGCAGGTTGCGTTTGGGAGCTCCTGGTCTGTCTGGGCATGGATTTAAACATTTGGCTGAGGCATGAAATGCACATTTGTTTGGCAATACTCTTGAGCCCCTATCTGTTCACTCCTGGTTTTTCATTATTTGGGAGAAGTGGGGTCGAGAGCTGACTAATCCAATATGAGTTTATGATGAATCTCTACACCATACTTCCATTTCCAAGGACTGCATTTACCATTGCCACCATCTGGATCTGGCTTTTGGACAGATTGGACATTTACACCAGGAGTCATAATGTGGTGGGTTCCCTGGATCAACAGAAGTGTGCTCGGAGATATTCTCAGGACTGGTGGACAATGCCATGTGTGCTTAACATAGCGAGAATGCAGACAGAAATGTGATTGTACAATAGTGAATGGAGATGGTGAAATATTAACTCAAGTAACCTGAAATAAAACGTGTGAGATCAGGAAATTTGTCGCAGAAGAGTAATTCGTAGATCAAGGATACGGACTACACAGGTCTGCAATTGACGGGGCTTAGCATAAGATATTGACAAACGACAGCAGGAGATGAGAGATATTACGAGCTAATCCATCTTCATTCCCACTGGCTGTTCCTCCTGTCGTTCTCTTGCCATCTGCTTGGCTAATTTGTGAAGCTACTGGAAGAGGGCCAAGCTCAGTGGTCTTTTTTAGTCATTATTTCTGTGAATGCTTTCTGTTCCAAGTGGGGGGATACTGCCGTTTGTGAATGGAATACTTCCTGCACGAATCCCACACAAAATGCCGGAGTGACTCAGCAGGACAGGCAGCATCTCTGGAGAGGAGGAATGGGTGACGTTTTGTGTCTTCAACCTGAGGAAGGGTCTCGACCCGTGACGTGACCTATTCCTTCTCTCCGGAAATGCGGCCTGTCCCGCTACTCCAGCATGTTGCGTCTATCTTCGGTGTGAACCAGCATCTGGAGTTCCTCCCTACACCAATCTCTCGCATGGGGCGTATATATTAAGCTTCATGTGCACTCCCAAATATTCCAAAGATATGTCCAGCACAGATTAGATCTGTGGTATAATGTCCATTCCATTTTTCCCCGACTATGTCACTCAGGATGTATTTTACATCTCAAATCATCCTCACCGCATCTGGACCAATTTATTGTCCAGCAGCCACTGCTTAGTCTCACATTTATGGACAAGTGAACACATTCATTAAGGGTTGAAGAAGGTACAGAAACCGTTCCTTTCAGCCCACCATGATGTTTGTCTGCACTAATTCCAGATGCTGGAAAATCGAAGGTAGACAAAATTGCTGGGGAAACTCAGTGGGTTTCGTCCCGAAACGTTGCCTATTTCGTTCGCTCCATAGATGCTGCCGCACCCGCTGAGTTTCTCCAGCAATTTTGTCTACATTAATTAAGGGGTAGGATTTGCAACTTTGACTGACGCCAATGAAGATTGTAAACATTTATTATCTGTTGTGCAACATGCCACATCGTCTTTTTGTATACCATCTAAATTTTATTCGTTATTTAAGTTATGACATCGGATGGAAGCTGCATACCAAATCTCGTTGCACTTATGTGCAATGACAATAAAATATATTATTATTATTATTATTATTATTATCATCATCAGAATTGAACTAAATCAACATTTTTAGACAACATGTGCAAAGGACAGTGAGGAAGGGGGTACGGAAGGGGAGAGAACAGGGGGAGGGGTGAATAATAGTATTTATAGGTGAACAAAATCCTTGAGATTCAGATTATGCATCTGAAATATTGGCTGTTTCCCTGACACGGCAGATGCTGCCCAATCTACTGAATGTTTGAGGCATTTTATGCTTTCTAATTAATGTTTGATATCATGAGCAGCTAGCCCCATCACAATGAAGCATCTGACATCACTCTCTAATAGACATGGGGCAGTGGCTTTTTCAAGCCAGAGCTCTTGAGATGGAGGCCCTGTTCTCTGAGCACCTCCAGCCACAGTGAGAACAGCACACGTTGCTTGGATACCGTCCAGAGCTGGCACATGTCAGGTTATGGGGAGAAGGCAGGAGGGAAGGTTAGATCAGCCATGATTGAATGGCGGAGTAGACTTGATGGGCCAAATGGCCTAATTCTGCTCCTATTATTTTTCACATTTTTCACAGAGAGTGGTGAATCTGTGGAATTCTCTGCCACAGAAGGTAGTTGAGGCCAGTTCATTGGCTGTATTTAAGAGTGAGTTAGATGTGGCCCTTGTGGCTAAAGGGATCAGGGAGTATGGAGAGAAGGCAGGTACAGAATACTGAGTTGGATGATCAGCCATGATCATATTGAATGGCAGTGCAGGCTCGAAGGGCCGAATGGCCTACTCCTGCAGCTATTTTATATGTTTCTATGTATTACTTACGACCTTATGAGCTGACATTAGTGACGTACATATCAGTGCAGAGCAGGTGAGTTTTGATACCTGAAGCAATGCAATGTGGCATATCCATTGAACTGTGAGATCAAGCACCCCTTGTGGTGCAAGTAATTACACAGGCAGATGGGTTGGCGAGTCAGAAGCCGATCTGAGATAATGTAGTGCGTAATGAATCAGTGTCAATGTCACACCTAGAATCACAGATCGGGTACGGCACAGAAACCGTTCCTTTCAGCCCACCACGACGTCTATCTGCACTAATTCCATCTTCTAGCATTAGGCCCGATCTCTCTACATCTTTCCTATGTCCAACTGCCTTATAAACATTGTACTTGTATCTGCAACCACGACCTGCTCTGGCAGCTCTTTCCAAATACTCACCACTTCCTTTGTGAGAAGCTTACTGAGATCTCCTTTAAATTTCTCCCCTCTCATCTGAACTTGTGCGTCTAGTTCAGGACTCCATTGCCATTGCCCTGGCAAAAAGATTTTAGCTATCTGTTATATTTATGCCCATCATAATTTCATAAACCTCAATAAGGTCACCCCTCATCCTCCTGCGATCCTCATCCTTCCCAGTACAAATAAACCCAGCCTACCCAGTCTGTACTCGATTCCAGGCAACACCTCAATGAGTCTCATCTGCAGAACTGCACAGTGCTAGTCCAGTCTAACCAATGCATAGTACAACTGCAACATTTCGGAAAATGAATGTCTCTTCAAGCTATGAATTCAAGCAAACTTTTACTTTTCAATGTTAATGTGCTGAGTTTTCTTTTGTTTTTTTGCTCTGGTTCCTGAACCTCCATACACTTATCGACTTTTGTCTTTTCTCATTTCCTAAAACTGAGACTGACGCAAACTCTCCATTTCTGCAGGCTCCTTGTCCATAAAACTCCTTGTCCCATTTTCTCCCCTTGAAAGAAGGGAACTACAACCCGCCTTGTTCATTCGGGTCTTGTTTGTGTGTTCTGGCTGTTCGCATGTTTATTGGTATTTCAGGACAAATAATCCCTGACAATTTTACTTTTCATTGAAAGAATACAGAACAGAAGCCGAGGCAATTTTCCTAAACAGGGCTCATCGTACCTTGGTGCAATCGGATCACTGTCACCTAGGATGTCCGGACTTTCCCCAGAGTAACAGTTTGCTCGTGTCAATCTGATTTATTCTACAAAAATCTACCCCTCTTTTCCGTCCGCCCACATCCTTCGAAGTTTCTCCCCATTAACCACTCCGCCCTCGACACAAACTAGTATCACTGGGCTAGCGACAGGGTTTCTTGATGCTAATTCACCATCCCACTGGTGTGTGTATTAGGTTCAAGGCCAGAAAGTGAGTGTGGGTGAGTGATGGGGTTGTGAGGTGGAAGGAAACAGAATTGTAACAGTGACTTGAGTTGGAAAAAGCACTCACACAACAGCTAAGCAGGACTGAGACCCAGCACAGTTGCTGTCAATTAACTCAGCTCAGCCAGTTCAACTGACTCTACTGTCCTCTATGTATCCTCTGTCCCTGAGTGGGGAGGCTTATACTTAATTTTTACCTGTTTGTATTTTCTATAGCAGCGCTGAATGACAGCAGCAGCCAATTCTTGCTGTTCCCTAAAAGGACGTCCCTAAAACAAATGGAAAACAATGTTAACATTTGCATGAAAACAGAAAAAGGCGGAAATACTGAGTGAGTCGGCCAGCATCTGGGGAGAGAGAAAAAGTTAATGTTTGCAAATTGTAGACCCTTCATCAGAACTGAAATTCTGTTGCCCAGAATCATACAGCACAGATAAAGGCCCTTCAGCCCAATTCACCTGTGCCAACTTAGGTTATTTCCTGAGCTAATTTTATTTACTTAAATTTGGCCCTTATCCCTGTCCATGAACCTGAAAAAATGCATTTTAAAACGCTGTCATTGTCCCCACCTCTCCCACTTCCGTTGGTAACTCATTACATATGCTAATCTGCCTCTCACTGCCAAAGAAGGCACAATTTAACAGTACCAACCCTGTAATTCCTCCTCCTCTTGGAAAGCTAATGACACTTTCCATGGGCGATGGCCTCAAAGACCATACCAAGCCTCTATTCTTCTCGTCTCAACTGCTAGTTAAAGGTAGGGAGGCACTGCAAACCAATCCACCCCACACCTCAGCCAATATCTGGTCACATACACTTTGCAGTGTACATACAGAATACTGCAGCGCAGCAGAGGATCAGGTCCTTTAGCCCATGATCTCTGTGCCGAACATGATACCTACTTAAACTAATCCCCCAGCCTGCACATGCTCCATATTCCTCCATTTAATTCAGTTTTATAGCAAGTGGGTTTGAGAAGTACATCAAGATAATTCCAATTGTAGATCTCCACTTTACCATAACCCTGGACTCTGCCAAAATGGCATAAACTGTTGAAAATTTACCCCGCCCTATATTATAAAATATTTTTTAGTGATCCAAGCAGCCAGATGGGATCCTCAGTTTGTCTCACCCAAATGTCCAGAGCTCCTTCGTTATTGTAGTGGGGCATCAGACTATGTAGTGTGTTCAAATGTACAAGAGGAAGCTTGCACCCATGGCCCAGCAACCCAAGGGCAACTATGCCCTCGTAGATGCATGGAAACTATTTTGAAGAAGACTGGGATAACTCCTCAACTAACATCATCAAGAAAATTGTCTGTTCATTCAGCACGTTGCTTTGTGGTCTCTTGCTCTGTGGCTATGGTTTACTGTGGCTCCTACAATGTAACAGTGCCCGGGATAGGTTTTGAGGATCAGATTATCAAGGCTGCCACAACATATTTCCAAGGGATGGCCGTACACAGGTCCAGCCTCTCTAACCTTGTACTTCCGGAAAGCGGTCTGCACCAGTTTGGCGGCCTCGTACAGCTCTCTCTGCTCGTGGTCCGAGAGGGTCAGCTGGGCAAACTCATTCTCCATCTTCTCGCTGGTCGAAGCGCTCAGGAACTCGGACCAATCCGCTGCCGATGGGAGAGTGGGCTTCTCAAAACTAACGTCGCTGATTGGTGATGAGGCGGGACTTTGGCTTGCATTAGAGGGAGGAGTCAGGGGCTCACTGTACAAAGATCTGGAACATAAAGAGACAGCAGGCATGAGTTACCTGCAGCACCAGTTACACTAGAGCCCCACCACCTAACGACTGCTTCTCATATCCATCAACATGTACTCACACATTAGCAACAATTTCCATTCTTAAATCTTCACACACACACATAAACATTCCAAGATGCTTTGTGGGAATGTGATCACTGAGCATTATGGAATCATTAGGGCAGGAAACAAAACCCTGGTGTTGGAAAAGTCCGTGGAGGGTTTTGAGTTTTAGGTCAGGAACTTCAAACCTTCTGCATTGCCTGATCAGGATCCAATACATTAGTAAGGTGAGAGGTGAGTGGAACTGAGGTGATAGGTGAGTGGAGCCAGGTGCATGCACTAAACATGAGCGAAAGCTTTTTAACGTTGGAAAATGGAGGCCTGGCTGGAATCTGCTGGGCCACGTTTGGAGATACAGCAGCAGATAGCTTGCGGCAGACATATAGATTGGTGAAATAAGATAGTGGGAGTGAGAGAGAGGTTTACTTTCCTAATGTTCTCTCCACATAATCATTGGGTCAAATTCAAGCCTCTTCAATCCTTCGAATCAAGATTCCAAATTGTGCATCTCATCACCTGCCCTTCTTCACTTTTCTCTTCCTCACACAATGTGAATTGAACGTGATCAGCTAATTATCAGCTAAGAGGGAGTACAGAGAAGGTTCACCAGACTGATTCCTGGGATGTCAGGACTTTCATATGAAGAAAGACTGGATAGACTCGGCTTGTACATGCTAGAATTTAGAAGATTGAGGGGGAATCTTATGGAAACATACAACATTCTTAAGGGGTTGGACAGGCTAGATGCAAGAACATTGTTCCCGATGTTGGGGAAGTCCAGGACAAGGGGTCAAAGTTTAAGGATAAAGGGGAATTCCTTTAGGACCGAGATGAGAAAAACATTTTTCACACAGACAGTGGCGAATCTCTGGAACTCTCTGCCACAGAAGGTAGTTGAGGCCAGTTCACTGGCTATATTTAAGAGGGAGTTAGATGTGGCCCTTGTGGCTAGAGGGATCAGGGGGTATGGAGAGAAGGCCGGTACAGGATACTGAGTTGGATGATCAGCCATGATCATATTGAATGGCGTTGCAGGCTCGAAGGGCCGAATGGCCTCTACTCCTGCACCTATTTTCTATGTTTCTATATATTGCGTTGACCCATTCTCAACTTTTAATCGTGTTTTGAGGAATAAATGTTTGACTTGCAGCCAGGTTCACCCATACTGATATAAAGATCGCGGAGGAACTGACCGAAGCTGAGATAAGCTGGGTAAATGGTCCACATCGGCCAGGTAGCTGGCCAACCAGCTTAAGGTGGTGTTCACACTGGGGACATCCCCTCGATCGGACAGTGAAAATTCCATCGGGATGAAGTTTTCCTGCTTGATCCTGTCTGGTGTGGCTTCAATGATCTGTTCAGCCAAGGACATCATATTAGCCTAAAGTAGTAAAAGGAAAAAAAAGAAGATATTTTTTTAGTACGTCCAATGCAACTGTTCTAAATTATTAGTTGGAAACCTTTTAAGGAAGGCAGAAGGAGGGGCATGGATTATACAACATTTCATTGTTTTCTTCAGAAAGTTGTTCCGAATATTGTTAGTGTTCATTGTTATATTTTGTGCTTTTCTGCATTTTGTGTCAATATCTACAATATAACAAAACCATTGTGAATGGATGATAAAACGAGCACAAAACAACAGGTGGAACCCCACTCATCCATTTACTTCTGAAACTGCTGACTTGCAACTGAGGACAATCCCACCATTTTTTAAATTGGCCCTCGATCAAATAGCTATTCTTCACGAGTGGGGTTAGAAAGAAGGGGATTTCACCCTAGCATTACAGGCGATATGCCACATCTGACCCTGCCATTTGCTGCACAGGGACTGTTGGCAATAGTGCAGTTCCCACCAACCCCCCACCTTTCCTGGGCTCGGCAACTGCCACCAGCATTTGCCCTCCAACAAGTACAGACAGGGCAGAGAATAGGAACCAAAACATCGGTCCCTTCACCGTAATCTGTCAAAACTCTGTGTCAGTTTGTTCATGAGAATCAGCCCCTTGTGACTGCGCTAGTGCAATCAACAACAAGAATCTGAACCTCCCCGAGACAAGACAAGGCAAGGAAAATGAAGAATGAATTGGATAAACATTCTCTGTTTCCATCATCGATGGCTCTTACGATCACGACACAAGAAAGGTATTACATCCGCTGCTCCCACCTGCAAATCATCCATATGTTGGAGACACTCCTCGTTCTCCTTGTATGATAACAGTTCTGCATCCATCATCTCTCTCTCCGATAACATTAGAACACTGATGTCTTGCTTCTGTTGTATCCTGTGAGCTGGAATGGAACTGGCACTGAGACTTGACACCTTCCTAATCACCGCGGGCTGCCCTGTTGAAGTCTGTGCTGCTACACTGACGTATATCTCCTTCTGGCTCCATTTTGGACTCGTCTGGTTGCCGACATTCCGGCATCCGGCGGCTAGTGGCAAAGAGAATTCTGAGGTATGGTGGGACGTTTCCCTGGGACTCTTCCTCTCCATTTCGGAATCGACTGCCTCGGGGCTTGATTGTTTCGGGCTGGAGTTCAGCTTGGTGGCGACCTTCTGCTCGAGATTGAGTGGAGGGGGTGATGATTTGTCTGGCCTGGCGTGGAAGTGCTCTGTGTTCAGCTTGTGCTTCTTGGAAGCTGGAAGGTCTCGCTGGTTGTCATTCCCACGGTACTGGAGAGATTCCGACCTTGGCCGTCTGAGATCTAATAGGGGGAAAGCAAGTTTTGTGTTTGAACACCTCCAGATCACATCTCCCGGATACATCTCAAATGAGTTTCACACAGAGTCACAGAATCATGCAACATAGGGGGAGACCATTATGACAGTCGGGTCACGGCAGCAATAAGTCCCGGCGTCCAGCTTTTATCCCCACGAGTTGATCCTCTGGGGATTTACCAATTTCCTTTTTGAAATTTATCTGTGGGTCACTTGAAAGTGCGTACCACCAGAATCAGGAAGCTTCTTTCCTGCTGTTATCAAACTACTGAATGGACCTCCCCAGAAGCTATGGGTGTAGCCCCCCCCCCCATCTCCCAACCTGCCTCATTGCTGACCTTGCACTTTTTCTTCTTTGCTACTTTCTGTGTGGCTGTAACTCCACACTGGTCATGTTGCACTCGAGTTGTACTTGCGTGTGGCTTGAATGTACTCATTTGACTGAATCGCACGCAAACAATGGTTTTCACATATCGGTATGTATGTGATAATAATTAACCAATACCAATAAATCACTGCACTTAATCAATTTAGAAGATGCGTCTGCCTCTGTGGAGCATGTGGGATATATCGCCTGCCCAGTGGATAGTGAAAAGAGGAAAAACCCCACCACAAATCATATAGCATACAGAACTCATGGAAATTAAGGAATAGGACATTGGGCCTCTCCGGCAGTTCCACCATGCTCCTCGCCAATGGAGTTCCTGTCATGCCTTTCAAAATGGCTGCTCATATACTTTCTAAAAACTTTTTCAAAAGTTTAACTGGCATATCAAGCAGTTATTGCTAGCCCAATTAAGCCTGCTCAACCTCTCCCTGGAGCTCAGACCCTCGGGTCCTGGCGACATCCTCGTAAATCCTCGCTGGACCATTTCTAACTTGACAACATCAGTACAGGAAGAAATCACTCTCAAGAGACTGAGACACAAAAATCCTGCAAATCCCTGGCAGGATAAGCTTACCAATATCAGCAACCTTTCCCAGGCCAATGCACTCAGCAATGGGGTTCTAAATATGATTAGACCAGAAAATGCTGGAACCACTCAGCAGATCAGGCACCCTTGTGCCGAAAGCTCTCTTACCTCTCTCTCTCTCTCTCTCCACGGATGCTGCCTGACCTGCTGAATGTTTCCTGCATTTTCAGTTTTCATTTTAGATTTCTGGTATCTGTAGTTTTATTTTGTATTTTTAAGGCTGTAACTATATTTAGTTAGCTTTGATCAGCAGACCAGGTCATTTGCATACTCAACAACAGACTCCCAAAGTAAGCAAACCGACCACTGGCCCGGGAAGAGATTTCCAGGTAGACAGAGGAACCAATTCAAAGATGCTGGCTGTCAAAGCCTCCTTTTCAAAAAAAATGTAACATCACTATCGACTCGTGAGAGATCCCTGCCCAGGTTTGGTCAAACTGAAGGAGGAGCATTCAGAATGGCGTTGAGGAACATATAACGTCAAGGTATATCTCCATCTATTCTTATACCTCTTTCCTTCTGCTGCACTGCTTTGGTAGCTTGGAGGGTCTTTCTCTTGTTCTTTTCTATTTTATCCCTTCATTTTTTCCTCTCTTCTATTCTTGCTTTCCATTTGTTTCCTTTTTTCCTTTCCCCCCCCCAATTTAGGTTATAAGGTTAACAATGAAGCTGTAAATTAATTGTATAATTAATAGAAGCCGAATGTTTTATTCTTGTACAATTGCTTCTAATAAAATAAAAAAAAAGAAATAAATAAAATTAATTAAAAAAAGAAACCTTTATTCCATATCTAAATTATAAAAGAGATCAGTGGATAATATAGATGGGACTTCACTGTATGTCAGCTGTGCTGACTGCATTGGAAGTGTTTGATGGTCCAGAAAAGATGGATCTGTGTGTGTGCCCTTCCAAATTTCACTGCACCAAGTTGGATACAAGTGACCATAATGTATGGTCATTGTGGTGAGAAGAATAAGCTTTGCTCTGTAGCTAAACCTGGCATTGTAATTTTTGATGAAACACTGTTGAATGAGATTTGCTTTGCATCTCATCGCACCAAGGATCATCTGTTGCTCACACAGGGAGCTTAAAATAGAGTTGTACCATTGCCCAGATTGAACATATCCAGAGTTTGATGGCCACAAAATTGGCTGGGACAGAGACCACAACACACACACACACACACACAAAATAGTGACTGAAGGAGTGAAGGAGTGAGTCAATGCACCTGTAGTGGACGATGTGCTGACACTCTTCTGAGACTCCTGGCTGCTGTTGCTGCCATTGTTCCACTGTCCCATCCAGCCGTCACTCGCTGATTTTTCAGCGGGGGAGCAAACCATCCCGGGGGTTTGAGGGAGGCCAGCGATCTGTGATTCGTCCTCCCTCTGAAGTTCTTCCAGGTACTCTGCCAGCTTCACGTGCCCCCTGGAGCGGGCGATTGTCAGAGGCAAACGGCCCAGTGAGTCCGGGATGGAGAGGGCTCGATTATCCCACTTGTATAGTACGACTGCTGCTTCAGTGTGCCCCAAAGCGCAGGCCCACATCTAGTTAAAGAAACACGTTATTTGACATTCATTCTTGCAGACTGAACAATGCAAAATAAAGATGGTTTTAATTTGTAACACTGTTTCCTCCAGTGTGGACAGGCTGAAACATCCCTGTCTGAGGTGGCAAAGCTAAAAAAAAGCACAGGCTCATCCTTTTCTTACAGAGCCCTGACTCCACATGAAGGTATTTCACAGTGTAGCATTTATCGTTGTTACCAGCTGCTGAAAGTTCAGCTTACAATGGGACAAATGTATCTCTGCCCCGACTTCCCCAAGCTCAATGCTGCATTTCCAATGTTTCCCAGCAGTTTGGCATTTTGGGCGTCAGGGGTTATGGGGAGAAGGCAGGAGAATGGGGTTAGGAGGGAGAGATAGATCAGCCATGATTGAATGGCGGTGTTGGACTTGATGAGCCGAATGGTCAAAATCTGCTCTTATTACTTACAAACTTATTTGGTATGTATGTGGCCAGTAGGCTCCACAGATCCAGGAGCCCTTGTAGGGAGGAAACTCTGCACCATGTAAAGGGAACAACAACAATACTTTTATATAGTGCCTTTAAAATAGTTTTAAAAAGTCCCACGGTGCTTAACCAGACTGTTGTCAAGAGAAATAGTGACTGTCACACAGGGAGAGATCAGGACAGACGACCAAAAACTGCAAGGGGAAGGTGCTAATGGGCATCTCAAAAATGGAGGCAGAGGTAGAGAGGTTTAGGGGTGCAATTCCAGACCTTTATGGGAGAGCAATTTTACGAGGTCTGAATTGGAGGATGGGTCGATCTCTGTGGATGGATGGCTGGTGGAATGAGAAGAAAGGGCAAGATTTGTAAAGAATTGAGAATTTTAAACACCAATGCTTGCTGGATTGGAAGCCAATGCTCGAAGCCAAAATTCAAAACCTCTTCAAACACGAAGCCCTGCTGCAGAGTGGACCATCATTACAGTTTGCAGAATGCTTTTGTAAACATTCGCTGAACAGAGTTGGAACTTCACTTACCAGAGGCGTGCAGGAGAAATGATCGACATTCAGCGGATCCACCTCCAACTCTAGATCAATACTATCTGCGTGCTTTGTGCTGTGGAAGGACACATACAAACTTCTGGTGAAGCAGTTTGCAACGTGCTGGAGGGTGAAGGATTCATCCGTGGATCATTTCCCCAACATCTCCCCCCGGAGCAGGAAATGTAAAACCCTGCCATCTGAATACCTTGCTTCTTTCCCGTCAGCTTCTCATCCACCAACTCTCTTTCTCTGTGCCCATGTCTCTCTATTTCTTTATTTGTTAACTTCTACGCATCTAAAAAAAATCACTTGTCAAGCCAGCAATTACCGCCCATCCATGAATTACCTGGAGAATGTTTCTTAACCAGTTCAGTGTCACCCCTGAGTATAGGCGGGCCATGGACAATAGTGAAAAGGAAACTTGGCAGTGAACAGGTTAAACTGTTGCAGAGTCTTTGGTAAAGGTAGTCCCACAGTGACGTTGGGAAGGCAGTGTCAGGATTTTGACTCAGAGATAATGAAGAACAGGCGGTATATTTCAAAGTCACGATGGAGGGGAGCCTACAGGTGCTGGTATTTCCATATATTTTCTATCCTTTAGCCTTCTTGGTGATGGTGGTGTGAGATGAGACGGTACTGTCAGAGTAGACGGTACAAGCAATAGCAATCACCGTGAAGAGGTGGTGTAGAGCATGGATGTTTAGGACAGGGGACTGTGTTGCCTTGGCAAGAGTGGTGTTGAACCTCTTATGAGTTGTTGGAGCTGCAGTCATTCGGGAAGGTGTGGTACTTTATTTGTCATGTGTACTGAGGTACAATGAAATTCATTTCTGTACAGCGACAGTCACTCTCAGGCGAACAGTATTCCATCGATACTGAGAAAGCTTTGGAGTTTCAGGAGGAGAGCCATTCGTTTTTTCAGCAAGTCTATATGTGTAGGTAGGAACTGCAGATGCTGGCTAATACCCGAGGACACAAAAAACTGGAGTAACTCAGTGGGACAGGCAGCATCTCCGTGAGAGAAAGAATGGGTGACGTTTCGGGTCAAGTCCCTTAGAAGGGGTCACGACCCGAAAAACGTCACCCGTTCCTTCTCTCGAGCGTTGCTGCCTGTCCCGCTGAATCACTCCAGCTTTTTGTGTCTATCTACAGTTTATATGTGTTTAAGAAGGAACTGCAGATGCTGGAAAATGGAAGGTACACAAAAATGCTGGCGAAACTCAGCGGGTGCAGCAGCATCTATGGAGCGAAGGAAATAGGCAACGTTTCGTCCCGAAACGTTGCCTATTTCCTTCGCTCCATAGATGCTGCTGCACCCGCTGAGTTTCTCCAGCATTTTTGTGTACCTACAGTTTATATGTGGCTGGTCCAGAGGGAATTTGGTCAAGATGCCTCCAGGATACTGATGGAGAGTAACTCATGTTGGAGACACGAGTGGAGCTGATATTAATTGCCACTGACTGCACCCCTCCCTCCCTCCCTGTGGGTTCCTTCATTTACCGCAGCAAATTCTCTCCATTCTCACTCTTGACAAACTACTCACATCTCTGCATTACTGCCCAAGGACTCTGAACTTTTGGAACCCCCAGGGGTTACCACCACCACCCACCTCCGCCAGCCCACCGCTCACAAGTCCACGTGGCAGTCACAAGCCTTTCCAGACTCACCATGGAAGGGATGCTATTATTATCCCACTGTCCCACTTAGGAAACCTGGACGGAAACCTCTGGAGACTTTGCGCCCCATCCAAGGTTTCCGTGCGGTTCCCGGAGGTTGCAGGTGGTTGCCAGAGGTTGCAGGTAGTGGAAGCAGGTAGGGAGACTGACAAAAACCTCCGGGAACCGCACGGAAACCTCGGGTGGGGCGCAAAGTCTCCAGAGGTTTCCGTTCAGGTTTCCATAGTGTAACAGGGGCATTATGCTTGTGTTTTAAATTGGCATCGTGGATTCACTGCCTAAGATACAAACCTGCCAGCCTTCCTTTTCTCATCGTCATTGAAACCCCCAAAACAGATTAAAAAGTGAACTAAATTCAGAGCCTGTCCGGATCAACTTTCCCTGCTTGGATTTTTCTGTTGTAACTGCAGGCTGTAAACTGGGTGCCGCACTGATTCCCTGGTACAAACCCCTTTATCTGGACATTATGTGCACTGCCACGTTGCCAGTTGGCTAAACAGTAGGTTTTATAACGTGGAAGAAAGGTCCTGCTATAGTTCCTGAACAGCCCCTATTGTCGCCCAAGCCAACTCGTCAAGAGGTAAACATGCCCGTGACAATGAACCAAAACAAAAACAGAACCCAACACAAGATCATGCACGTGAAAGGAGAGTCCTTGATCTTGGCCAATACTCACCGCCATTTGATGAGGGTCTGGATCAACGTAGCGTAGCCTTGAGCCGCCGCCAGGTGCAAGAGGGTCATTCCCCGGAAGGTCTTGGAATGAATGAGGTGCTTGGATTTCACCCAGCAGGCGCGACTCATCATCTTCTCGCAAACCAACACCACGCGGCTCTCAAAGGAACAGCTGGCCACCCTAGACGCACACTGCACAACCAGGCAACGAACACAAACTTGCATCAGTCCGGGTTGCATGCCTCTGCACGAGGCTCAAATGGACAACAACAATGACTTACATGCAGTGCCATCAACTGGCCATCCAACTTAAGGAGAAGGCCCTTTGTATCTCCCCATCATAACATTTCACTGCACCTACACCTTACATAAGCTTCCCGTTCATTGCATTTCACTGTATCTACAGACGTATGTGCACACTCTTTGCATGAGTTCTTGAGATGAGATTTTTAAGGGCAAGCGTACTCCACAGGAAAGAATGACCCCTTCAATCTCTGCTGTATTACCGGACACCTCCCTTGCCTCAGCTCACCAGCTGCTGAGATCTCTGCTCACCATCAGCCACCCCTAGGCTGGACACTGCAACTGGCCAAACCTCCTTCATAAACCTGAACTCACCTAATAATGTGCTGTCTGTTGATTTGTAATCTTTATAATAACAGTGGCCTTACACCATGTCAGGTTATCAATCATGTGTTTTCTGACCTACAAAAGGTTCATAAATTGATTATTTAAGTTCTTTGCCCCTCCCCTCTCTTTTCCAGCTCCACATCTCTTCAAGATTTTCATCGCTCCTCCTTTTCTGCCCAGTTGACGGTCTTAATTCTCAGGACTCTATCTTGGCACTTATGCCTTCAATTGACTTGGTACGAAGCTCTGTACTTCCTCTCCCAAGTATCTCAATTGCTTTAGATTTATTTAACCCTTCGATCAAGCTTTTCTGTGCTCAGTGTCTAGTTTTGCTGTAAAAAACGGAGCAATCTATTACGGATGAATGTGTGTTATTATGTTATATATTTAAAACAAGCAGTGGACTTTTCATTGTTTCATGGATGTACCTATATAAACCATATAACAATTACAGCACGGAAACAGGCCATCTCGACCCTTCTAGTCCATGCCGAACACGTATTCTCCCCTAGTCCCATATACCTGCGCTCAGACCTTAACCCTCCATTCCTTTCCCGTCCATATAACTATCCAATTTATTTTTAAATATCCCTGGATTAACATCTAAACTTTAATGGTCATTATCTGACTGTCCGTGAACTTGGACTGTGCGAATGGGTTTTGCGTTTCACACATAGGCAATGGGTATCCGGTAGTTTTCAGCGCGCAAGGATTTTACAAAGTACCATACCTGCGCCTGATTGTTGCCACCCCCTCCTCCATTTCCTCCTCCCAATCCTCCCCCTCCAGTCTGCTGGTGGTGTTGGTGAGATCCCATCTCCGACATTCGCCTCTCCATCTGCTCCAGGCGCTCCAAGATGGACATCCTGAATTGGTTGTCTGGAAAATGAAAAGAGGAGGTACAATTCCACGACACTGTAGCGCTCACAATGAATAATCCAGGGATCAGGATTGCTGATGTCGGAAATAAGTGACGAACTCTCTTTCAGAATATGGTGACATAAAGGCATACAGGACTAGGAATCAAAAAAACGAGGGCAACAATCCCGATACAATAGTTTTTAATCTTATTATAGTCAATTGCCAGTTGATAAATGTGATTAGATTTAAACCAGGTTAATGGTACCATGCTTAGTCGGATCACTTGGAAAAATTCAAGTTCACTAATTGGAAAGAACCATTCCAACTTTTATGGATCTAAGCCCATATATAACACCAAACACACAGTAATATGGTTAACTCTTAAATGGCTTCCGACGTGATCTAGCAGGGCCCAGTTATCACCATCAACTTCTATGGGGAAGTCGGCCTGAGCAGTAAATGTCACCAATTCCCAAATCCCAGATTGGAGTTGGTGGCCATGGTTGGAGTTAACGGTGGGAAGAAAATTTCACAAATATTTTTGTGTGTCAAAAAACTAAGCACAATCTAAGACGGAGGAGAGACCTCAGAATGGAGGTTGTTAAGTTTTAATCGCAAGATAGTTACAAGGGAGTGTTTTCCTCATTCTTTAATTTCTTATCCTTTAGTCTAACTTCTTTCTTTCAGAGGGTGGTGAATCTGTGGAATTCGTTGCCACAGAAGGTTGTGGAGGCCAAGTCAAGGGACATTTTTTTACAGCAGAGATAGATAGATTCTTGATTAGTTAGGGTGTCAGGGATATGGGGAGAAGGCAGGAGAATGGGGTTAGGAGAGACAGATCAGCCATGACTGAATGATGGAATAGACTTAATGGGACGAATAGCCTAATTCAGCTGCTATTACATAATCTTATGAACGTTATTTTCAGTGGAACTAGTGCTATGCAAAATCCCTCCCCCCCTCCTCTCTGTGTACCTGTAGATTTACAAGGGCTTTGCTTGAATTGTCACCTTCAATTCCAGATTTCCACACACAATTTTAAGCCTCTTGTTATCATAGATAGCATGTCCTGGCTCAAAAGGTGGTATTCCTGTCTCTTGGCATTAGATCATGCAGCCGACAGCTAAACATAGCAATGCTGGAATTCTGAAGCACCATCAGAATATCCCGGAACCATTCGGCAGGTTAGGTAGCAACTGTGGCGAGGGAGAGCTCGTCAGAAGGTTCAAGCTCATAGAACATTGAGATTATAATTTAGAATTGTGAGTTTATAATTTAGGTTGACACTCCATTACGGATTT
Organism: Leucoraja erinaceus; assembly: GCF_028641065.1. NCBI lineage: Eukaryota > Metazoa > Chordata > Chondrichthyes > Rajiformes > Rajidae > Leucoraja > Leucoraja erinaceus. The sequence goes on along the minus strand of NC_073406.1, from coordinate 8,186,151 downwards.
GAGAGAATGCCGCACTCTCCGAAATCCTGACGGCCAGAAATAATGAACGTAAACGGCCCCATGCTCGTTAGTATCCAAAGAAAATCAGGGAGGAGAGTCCTCTCTGGATCACTAGCCCATCATTACCACAGGGCAAAAATCAATAACTTTCTGGTCATAATCCCATTGCTGGTGTGAATGTTTGTTGTGAACAATAGGTTCTGTATTTCCCACAGCACAACAATGGCACTAATTCAACAATTAGTGTATTCAATCAATACAAATTAAGACATCTGGACCTTGTAAAAGATGTTGTATAAATGTCAATCTGCATTATAGAGCGATTCACACCCCAGTCAAACATCTGGATGAGATAAAGATTTACAGTGCAGTCACAGTGCACCACCACCCACTACGAATTCCTCTCTGGATCAATGCTAAGTGGCATCAGATTGTGAGTGCTGTTACTGCTCTGCCCCCCTCCCCCTGATGGATACGTGCACACCAGGAAATGGTGCTTCTGCTGCACTCCACCCCATTGGCACAGCACCAGTGCGGGCTGGTGCCAGCTCTAATTGCCCAAGCCCAGGAGGTTTGATTGGGTTGATCCGCAGCAGTCACGTTCCTACACTCGTGCCAGAGCTGGTGAACATTTCCATTCTCCGCACCACTTTGCATGCATTGTACAATGACTGGAAGACTATCATAGAAACATAGAAAATAGGTGCAGGAGTAGGCCATCCGGGCCTTCGAGCCTGCGCCGCCATTCAATATGATCATGGCTGATCATCTAACTCAGTATCCCATACCTGCCTTCTCTCCTTACCCCCTGTTTCCCTTTAGCCACAAGGGCCACATTCAACTCCCTCTTAAATATAGCCAATCAACTGGCCTCAACTACCTTCTGCGGCAGAGAGTTCCTGGAGGCAATCCCTTTTAATTCCTTTAATTCCTGGAGACAATCTTGCCACAAAAAAATATCGGTAACGTATTCCATCAGAAGCCCCTTTTCCTCCCTTTGATGAAGAACCACCCAACGACTGCTGCTAAACCATACAACATTCTCCCCATCACACATTTAGACTGCAGTGTACTTCCTCCCAGCGAGAAAAAAAATATCGTAACGCAGGTGTTATATGGCAGTGGAGAAAGGATTTTTGATGGGGATTCTACCTCAATAGCAAGAATGTCCTTCCTCAAATTAGGGGACCAAAACTGCACACAATACTCCAGACTTGCTGAAGGAAAAATTATCAGTCTCAGTTGAAAAACTTTCACTATTCTTTGTGGGTGGCCAAGAAGGCTTTTGATACATTGGGCTTCATCAGTGCCAACAACTTTAATTCCCCTTCCCATACTGACCGTTCTGTGCTGGGCCTCCTCCATTGCCAGAGTATAAAGCCACATGCAAGTTGGGGGAAGAGCCGCTCGTATTACACTTGGGTAGCTTACAACCTAGCAGTATGAACGTTGATTTGCCAATCCCAACTTGTCCTGGCTTTTTCCTCACTTTGTCCATGGGTTGCCAGCTTGGATATATTCCCGAATGTGTCATTACACAACCAACTGCCCAGATCGATCCAATAGTCATTTTCCCTTTCGTGCCTTTGATGGTTTTAAAAAATGTATTAAGGGAAGTCCTCAAAGAAAATGAAAAATAATCATTTTTTTTCTCGTGCCGATACTTTTTCTCCCGGGTTTAGTTTCTGTCAGGTGTGTTCAGGTTAACCTGGAGAATTGAAGTGTTGGTCATACAAACAAGAGTATCTTGGAATCTCTGGAATCTGGGTCAATCTGATGAGCAAATGCACGTTCCAGAGAACTCAGGCTGGATAAAAGCAGCAAGGATGCACGAGAACAGTTTGGCCAAACAATAAATGTATAATTGTGATACACTGAGAAATGTCAAGGAGAGGATGAGGCTCGCTTAGCATGGGTTGATTTTTTTTAATGTGGAGCCGACAAGCTGTTGTTCTGCTTGTCTGCAGTGCAGTGCGCTGCAATGCTGATAATGTCATAGTCTCTCCTCTGTTTACCAGAACTCACTGCAGAGCATTTAACTAACTTGACATCATTATATTAACTCAGCATGTACTTATATATATCTCGATGCTCGAATCGAAATGCATGGTGCAAACACAAAAGGACAATGAATGAATTACAGCCTGAAATCCAATCTAGGCACTTGGAACAGTTTACATTTTAATGAACTGTGATCACCAAGTTACAGAATGAAGCCTAATTAAGATTTGATTTACAGGATTATCTTCATTAATGGATTGAAATCATTTTCATATATTTGCAATTCTACAATATAAACCATTTGCAATTCCAATTAGATACCAACTCTCTCTTGGGTAAATGTTATTCAATGCATACAATGTCCAAACACTTCAATTACAATCCAGCCAGTAATACACACCTTGATATCTACCATTCTGTGATTTGCCCTTGCACCAAGTGATTTATAAAGAAGATTTTGTGCAATGAAATATCAGTCACATTACCCCAAGTAATTATAGGTGGAAGGTGTTTCAATTTGACAGTGAGACTGGAGTTTGAGTTTCTCAGAGAGCTGAAGGTGGTCTCCTTTGTTAACATTTCTTGTACAGTTTTTATTCTGTTTATTGTAATAATTCATCATCAGTTGTATCTCCAGATGACATTAAGGATGCCATTAAGCTGGAAAGTGCACGGAAAAGATTCACATGGATGTTACCGGGACAGGAAGGCTTGGATCGTCAGGGATCTTGTTTACTGGACTGTCGGAGGTCAATGGGACCCAATACAGAAATATAACATTATAAAGGGTGCAGATAAGGTGGATGGTCACAGTTTTTTTCCCCCATTGTAAAACTAGAAAGCACAAATTAAAAAGGACTAAAAGGGACTGCGAGAACGTTTCCATGTCGCGGGGTGAAGCCTGTATGGTCGTAAGTAGTCGCCCAAAGAGTCGTACCTTGTTCTGGTCACCGCTGGGTTTTCAACATATTGAAAAGTTTCGGCGATCTGTAACGACCTATGACGGGTGCCAGCAGCTGCCAAAAAAGTCGCGTAAGTGGGACAGGCCCATCAGTCTATCTCCCTGACCGTGCAACCTTATACTGGAAGCTTCAATAAGTGTGACCACTTAAATGAACTTGTTTCAGATATACATATAGTTAATGTAACAGTTAATTCCTATAAATGCAAAAAACATTTGTTTGGGTGAGCACCACAAACACAGACAGTGCACACCGCTACATTTCATCTATATTATTGCTACTCCTGCGTACCTTCTCTTTAGTTACTCTTTTTCACCATATAAATGACTGTCTGTCCTGGTCACAAGTTTTCTTCCTTTTGTTTCCCCGCACACTTTCTCCCTCTCACTCCCACTGTTCCAATATATTTTCATTCTCTCTCACGAGGCTACGAACTGCTCTTCCCTGCCCTTCCCTCAGGCTAGGGAAGAGCAGCTGGTTCTAGAGCTCTTCAAATTCCTAGAAGGACCTTAATACGGTGGTGACCTCCATGCTGCGGTTTTTAATTGCAAAATTATTTTGGTTCATAATTGGAGACAGGTTGGGTAAAGATTAAGAGGTTAAGTAGAGATGCTGTAAATTTACAAGGGGACAATTAAAAAAAACAGAGGAGCTACTAATCAGGGAACAAAAGCTATATTCATTGACAAAAAGTTTTCGGAGAGGAGATGAAGAAAACGTGCATGTTTGTATTCAGTTGGTTATAAAGTTTGAGAGTGTACTGTCTAAAAAGATGCTGGATGAGGATTGTGTACAGAAACTCGTCATTTATAAAGGAGAGGGCCAGAGGCACGGTGAAGATGAGTGGGTGTAATTCATTATTTATTTTGAGGATCTGTCATGGGCATTAGTGACATTGGTTACTTGTATCTCAAGATGCCCAGTTTGTGAAGTCACGGGGAACTGTGCAACCTGGCGTCAACTCAAGACGTTGTGTGGTTTAGTTGTCGGCACCAAGTGAATGTGTGTAAAGTGTTCCTGACCTATTAAGGCACGTGATAACATTACGTCCCTCTAACCACACCATAGGCTGCTTTTACAATGAAGTTGTCTTTGGGCCCAAACCTGAACTTTAAAACTGGTATGTAGTCTCGAGAACTCTATGGAGATGGGAGTTGAATATCTTTGAAGTGCAATTACTGACGTAATGCAAAGGTTGCTGTGCCAATGTTGTGCTCTGCAGCATGAGATCAGCAGCAACGATCTGATCATAAGTGTCAGTGGCAATGGTTGAAGGGCCGTATGCTCGTGTCTCACGAATCTCACCCTCAGAGTCAAGGCAAGTGTGCCGTCACTGATAGAGTCTGGTATCTACGCAAGAGGTTCTGTGGTTGAAGTGCGTCAAGTGAATGTATGCAAGGTTTTTCTTATCTCATTGGTTGCATGTGATAAAATGGTGTCCCTCTAACCGCACCCATGGCTGCCACTGCAGCCTGCTACAGGGAAGCAGTCTTTGGAGCCAAACCCCAACTAGCATTTCACTTTCAAGCAGGTAAGGAGGATGGAGAATGGAGGGAGGTTGGGGTATTATCACCAGGGCGGTAGAGTTGCTGCCTTACAGCGCCAGAGATCTGGGTTCAATCCCGACTGTGGGTGCTGTCTGTATGGAGTTTGTACGTTCTCCCCGTGACCTGTGTGGGTTTTCACCAAGATCTTTGGTTTCCTCCCACGCTCCAAAGATGTACAGGTTTGTCGGTTAATTGGCTTGGTGTAAGTGTAAAATTGTCCCTCGTGTGTGTAGGATAGTGCTAGTGTAGGGGGGTCACTGGTCGGCACGGACTCGGTGGGCCGAAGGGCCTGTTTCCATGCTGTACCTCCAAACTAAACTAAAAGTACATTTCAAATAGTATATGAAAAATAAAGCAGGGAGAAACTGTGCTGAGGAAGATTTTTGTGCTGAGGAAAATGCCACCGATTTAACAATTACATTTTGTCTGCCAATGTTCCAGACCTGAAGGAGAACATGACACATTCCAATGGCAAGTAAGAAAAGAATGATCCAAACACATCGCACTCTCTTGTTCCTCTTTGTTGCTTTCAGTGCTTAGTTGCCAGGTCTGTTGTTAAGCAACGTAATGCAGGGTTGAATTTCTTTAAAACATATTTAAGACTCCCTTCATTCATTACCAAGCTGACAGGTTACAGCTGCCCTGCCCAAAACAAGAATGTTGAACTTTTGAGAGGAAAGACAATAAGAAAGTTACTTGGGCCATTAGAAGTATTGGATACCAAAGACTTGACCAGTAGGAGAAAAGGTGAGAATTGAAGGATCTGTTGATCAAAATTGTGAGTGAATGGGGATCGAGAATTGATACACTGAAACGCAATGCTTTTATTCACAATATCTAAACACAAGATGGCAGCAGGGAAACAGATGGCACAGGAAAGCGAGGGTTGGGATTTAACCTCCCGTGCACTTGGGGGCGCCCCACCTTTAGTTGGAAACATGTGATGCCCGTCCACAGCTCCCACCTGTCATTCATTCACCTGTGGGTGTTTGAAGGGACATGTGCAAGGGAGCTTCACTCTCTGCCTCGCCCATGCTGTACCACCCCTGGGGATATCTGTCCGCAACTACAGAAGGAACTTCCACACAGAACCAGTGAACGTGTCCAGCGATTTTGGGCTCACTCCCAGATTTCCATCATCCACAGTATTTTTATTTTAAATACTGAAGAGATGGAATTAAATACAATGATGGTACGGGGTGTAGAAACACCAATGTTAAACAACTCGGCCCAATGTTCTGTTTCTGTCACATTCTCTGTAATTCATTGGAAACCAAGTTGTATCATGGTTATATGTGTTTTAAATAGTTTATATATAAAGACCTACTGCTATTTACTATTCTGGACTTTGTCCCTGATAAATGATGTTCCAGTCTGTGTTCTAAAAAGGGTAGAATTAAGGACTTTAGTTGGACGCAAAAAGCTGGAGTAACTCAGCGGGTCAGACAGCATCTCTGGAGAAAAGGAATAGGAGATGTTTCGGATCGAAACCCTTCTTCAGAAGAAGCTTTTCTCCAGAGATGCTGTCTGACCCACTGAGCTACTCCAGCTTTTCTTCAGAAGGGTCTCGACCCGAAACGTCACCTATTCCTTTTCTCCAGAGATGCTGTCTGACCTGCTGAATTACTCCAGCATTTTGTGTCTACCTTTGGTTTAAACCAGCAACTGCAGTTCCTTCCTACAGAGTTTAGGACTTGTTTGTTGTCAGGATACTGGGGGATGAGAGTCACCAGGTGGATACCATGCGTTGTATTCTCACCGCACACACAATTTAAGGGCCAGTCCCACTGCGGTGACCTAATTGGCTAGTTTAGAAGAGTTTGCCCTCGATTCATACTCACAGCATGGTTGACACGAGGTCCTAGGAGGTCTTTGTAACTCTCCTTCATGCTCGGGATTAGTCCCTGCGTACTCGTGGCCTCAGCTAGGTTGCAGCAGTTTTTACAACATGCTGAAAAATGCCCGCGAGGATAAAAAGGTCGCCATGGAAATAAATCGCTATTTTTTCACTTGTAGGTTTAGTCGAGGTAGGTCGTAATGTTATCGCAGGTAATCGAAGGCAATCGAAGGTAAAGCTCGTTGAGAAAAAAAAGGTAAGTAAACCCACCGGTAATGTTAAATGCCGCTAAACTTTATTAAAAGTTGTCTGGTTTCTTGAAAGTGTCTCCACTCCTTCTCCCCACCTTCTCTCCCCACCTTCTCTCCCCAACCCCCCCCCCCTCCCCCTCCACGCTCTCTAAAGGACCTACCGTAACTGTGCCAGCCGTCTTTTACCTTCCTGTTCATCACAGGTGTGAATTTCAGACAGCGTTCCCCTGCTTTCCCTGGTCCCCGCATTTGCGATGTGTGTGTGTGTGTGTGTGTTTGTGCAGACGGCCGACCCGGCTCGCAGTTTCATCGCTGACGGTCGATCCAGCTCGAGGTATTTCAGGCGAGTGCTCTCGAGCTTGAAGGTCGAAGACAGTCGCTGAAAAGTCGTGTAAGTGGGACAGGCCCTTTACTGTGGCACTTATGCATCCAAAACTGAAGTCAGTAAACAACTTCCCTGGCAAAGACAGGAATGTAGTTTAGGCAACTGAATCATTCTACCACAACCAGCGAGCAGTGCTGAACAACTATCTACCTCTTTGATGACCCACGGACTATCCGTGATCGGACTTTGTTGGCTTTTCCTTGCACTAAGCGTTATTCCCTATGGCTCGATTGTAATCATGGATTGTCTTTCTGCTGACTGGTTAGCATAAAACAAAAGCTTTTCACTGTATCTCGGTACACGTGACAATAAACTAAACTGAACTGAAAAAACTGATCCCACAAAGATCCTGCCTCAAACAGGAAATCTGGGCAATTCAGTATCAAACATACTAGAGTACAGATTATCACTTCACAAGTGATGGAATAAGGATGTCTTAAATTTTTATTGTGCATTATACAATCTCTGGGTGAGCCAAAGCACTTCACATGTCGTGAAGTATTCACCTGAAGGAGGTCGCTCATTTTCATAAATACTGGAAGTATGAAAATCACTCTATGCTCAGCAATAATGGAAAAACTGTACTCATATTGTGAGTTTTATAGCTTGAGAAACAAACACTAGAAGAACTGCTTCCTAAAGTAATCCTATGGGAATTGTTCTACCTACCTGCAAGGGCAGATGAAGACCAGGTTCATAGCCTCATCTAAAAGGCACCAGGCAACACAGCCTACCCTCAGTCCCGCACTGGACTGTCTGCTGAGATTTCTGTGCTCATGTTTAGCCAGGGCTCTTTTTCCAAACACTTTCAACAACTCGGTTTTGATGTTCCCTTTGCAAGCCTACACAACGCCAGTGCTTTAAAACAATACTTTTGGAACAAAGACTCCAAATGATTACAATGTTTACTTCAGGTCCCACAACAGAAATACGCTTCGGTACTTGTGAGTGGAATCTACCAGCGGAATTATTTGTAGCAATCCATTAAAAAAAAAATCTTTGTAAGAAAATATCTTTTTTCAGCTTTTCACATCTTCCAAAGGACAATTACTAAATGCATTCTTGCTCCACGCTGGTTGTTATTGTGGCACCTGACTCCTTGCAGGGTCCCTCGAAGGAAGATTTAAACGGAAACAACAAACTGGTTAAGAAAAATAACTTAAGACAAAGAGCGCCAGGCAGGTTTGCTGAATGAAATGATCACCCAGTAAACGAGAAGCAATTCCCACTCGCTGCCCCCCTCTCCCTCCCTCCCTCCCTCCCTCACACAAACACAAGCACTTCCCAGACAATAACACACACAAGTGAGAGAAAACACACACACAAATAAACACACGGGCACGCACAGATGGAGGATTTCAATACCTTGCAGTTCGCCTGCCATTGAGATCTCTCTGCCTTGCAATCTCACGCTCAGGACATGAAGTCTCCCGAGTCTCCTTTTACCCCTTTTTGTTTAAAGAGCCAGCAGTTATTGCCTCACAGGCAGGAGCCCGTGCCCTCTCTCCGCGAACTCACACGTGTTGGAGGTAAACAGTTGTCCCACTTTGCGTACGCCAGATCTTGAGCTCCCCCCCCTCCCTCCTTCCTCTTGCAAAAGTCCTGCCAATTTGCTAAAAATCGGCCCCCGTTCATTTGACACTCCACCCCCCACTCCCTTTTCCCCTCTCACTCCCTCTCAATCCCAAAGGGGTCTAAAGATTCCCAGAGAATAACAGGCTTGACTGACTGCAGGGCGATAAGAACACGCCCTTGCTCCCCCCCCCTTGCTAGCGATCATTTGACAGGTGGAGTTTTTACAAGGAGCCCCTACACAAATCCAGGCTCTCTCTCTCTCTCTCTCTTTTTTTTCTTCTTCTTTTGTCCTCTCCTGTACCTGCAATGCCGCAGAATGATCATCCCTGCATTATGACAAATCAAGGCAGGCGGCTATACTATTACTACATCACACACACACACACACACACTTACACACACTGACTGCGAGGGATTAAAATAGGCACATGGGCTGGATGTAACCGCAGGCTGGGTACAGGGTGCGTGTCAAGATAAGAGCTTGCTGCTCACACTGCACCACTCGCTCAGCTCAGCTCAGCTCTCCTCTCCCTCCCTCCCTCCCTCCCTCATCGCCACTGGGACCCGGTACTAGCAGCCGAACCCTTGTAAAGGATTTGTGAGAGGATGGGAGTTGCAACCAGGGCTATCTATTCCAGCAACGCCGGCCGACAAGGCTGTGTGTCCTTTCGACGGGAACTTTCACCGAACACACTGGGCTTTCAAACAGAGCAAAACGCCCGACTGGATTTGCTCAAAGAAAGTTTGAACGGAACCACGGAGGATGACACTGGAACCGCCGCGCAGAAGTTTGCAAAAAAAAGTTGTTGTTGGGTTTTAAGGCGCAGCTCGGGGGAAGGGAGAGGTAACAGGGAGGTCCATGCTGCTTACAGCCCGTGAAACCAAAGACAACTTCGGGAGACATTGAATGAAGAAGTGCAAGAGGCCGTTTGGCCCTTCGCGTCTCTGCTGGTTATTTCCCAAAGTTATTCAATTGATCCCACCCCTTATGGAGCAAGGTGAATGGACGGGGTGGGGAGGGGGAGGTGGGGACAGTGGGGTAGTGATATGGTGGAGGAGGGTTAGGGGGCTGTGGGATGGAGGGAATGGAGTGGGGGGGGGGAGTGGTGAAGGTGAGAAGGGGTAAATGGGGGGGGGGGCAGTGAGGGGGAGAGGGGGGGGGCAGTGGGGGGGGGGCGGCGGTGGGGATGTGTGAGAGCAGTGGGGAGGGGTAGAGGGGGGCAGTGGGGTGCACGGTGGAGAGGGTTCGGAGGGTAGCAGGGTGGGAGAGGGTTGGCAGGAACATGTCACGAGTATGCCTGCACCCACTGCCTTTGTTACAGAGTCATAAAGCAACAGAACCTTCGGCCCTACTCCTATATACCAACCAAAATGGCCCATGTAAGCCAGTCCCATTTTCCTGCGTTCGGCCCATATCCCTCTAAACTGTCCTATCCACGTATCTGTCCAAATGTCTTTTAAATGTTATTACAGAATCTGCCTCAACTACCTCCTCTGGCAGATCATTCCATATACCCATCACCCTTTGTGTGAACAAGTTGCCCCTCAGGTTCCTCTTAAATCTTTCCCCTCTCCCCTCAAACCTGTGCCCCCTAGTTCATGATTCCTTAATCCTACAAAAAAAACTGTGTGTATTCACCCAGATATCCTGCTCATGAGCGCCCTTTATGTGGTGACTATTCACATACCTTGGGTACATAAGCAAAGAATTTCACTGTGATTTCTCATGTGACATTAAAGTATTAATTCATTCATTCGTTAATTTATCTTATACATCTCTTTAAGACCAACCCTCAGCCTCCTATGTTCCAAGAGATAAAGTCCTATCCTGCCCAACTGCTCCCCAAAATCTCAGTCACTTGAGTCCTGGTAACGTCTTCATGAATCTTTTCTGCGCACTTTCCAGCTTAACGATATCTTTCCCCTGGTTGACAAAAACTGAACACTGTACAGCCTTACCAACATTGTGTGCAACTGCAGCATAACATCTCAACTTGTGTACTCAATGCACTTACTGATGAAGGCCAGCGTCTCAAACGTTATCTTGCAGCACCCTGTGCACTTATCTACTTTCAGAGAAGTATGTCCTTGTACTCCGAGGTGGCTCTGTTCTCCAACATTGCCCAGAGCCCAACTGTTCAGTGTGAAGATTTGCCTCAGGCAATGGCAGCTGAGGAATTAGATGGAATGATCTTTCAGGTCTAATGCCCTTGGTCAGTAAGGATGCAGGCTTAAAACTGTCAAAAGAAGCAGTATTAAAGGAGCATAGAAATGCAGTAGGGCTCTCGTCAATGTATTCTCTCCACACCGTCTTTCACAAAGACCTGCTCTTCCAGCAAAGTGGATTGAGTATGGAGGAAATGATGAGTAGTTATTGAGGAGTGTTTAAGGAGTGTGTACAAGGGTTGAGAGACGTTGAGGATTAAGGGCAGGCAAAAGTTGCAAAAAGCCTGAGTATGAATGAAGAAGGGCCTCGTCCCGAGACGTCACCCATTCCTTCTCTCCAGAGATGCTGCCTGTCCCGCTGAGCAACTCCAGCAGTGTAACTCTACGACTGAAGGTGATTTGTTTTAAGGTGCCACTTAGGGTATAGACAATGAAGATTTCAATGAGTTGAAGCTTGGAGAGAGCCTGGAGTGCAGGAACTCAAATAAATCCAGGAAATCGCATTCCCATTCAAAACATTCACATCTCTTTGCATTCAACTTTAATGCAATGTCGCACACACAGAGTGTTGGAGGGATGTGGTCCTGCAGTGAGTCACATCTATGATTCTTCACCTACCAGCCTCAGCCACAGTCTGCAGATGCTGGATAGAGAATGGTGTAGAGAATTAGGCAGAAAGGTGCAGTCAAGGAAGTTGAACAGCCAGGATTAACTGAACAGGAAATAAGGTTTTGAAGGGCCTTAAACTCTGCTTAAACTCCTCTGGTTCTGCACTCCTCATATTAGGGAGACAAGTTCTGTGTCACTGTTATGATTTGGAACTAATGCTAATATCGATACTTCTTCAACAAAGTTAAAACAAAGATTTAAACTAATAAAGCATCTTTCATTATCTCACAACATCCCAAAATGCCATACAGCCAACGAGCTTCAATACTGTGATTCAAGAAACCCTGGTCTGTGGTGATCCATCCTTCCTGTACACGTCTGAGTCGTGGAGTACCTACAGCCGGCGTTTCCAGACACTGGAGAAATTCCACCAGTATTTCCTCCACAAAATCCTCCAAATGCACTGACATGGCAAGTGAGCCACTGAGGTTATCTTTTCCCAGGCTCATAACCTCAGCATCAATATGATTAATGCCATAGAGGGCTGCCCAAAGACATTTTTTGTCAGGACTTTGTTAATGAAAATAGCTTGACTGTTTTCTGACAGAATTTAGGGATTTTTGGCCGCATACAGATGGTTTCTTAATTGGACAGGCTAGATGCAGGAAGGATTGGAGGATTAGGGAAGTCCAGGACAATAGAAGAAAAGCAGATAAGGGGGAAATCCTTTAGTACAGAGATGAGAAAAACATAGTGGTGAATCTCTGGAATCTCTGCCAAGAGGGTAGTTGAGGCCCTGATATAGGCTATGTTTAAGAAGTTAGACTGGCAGGTGGCTGGAAAATCGAAGGTACACAAAAAAAGCTGGAGAAACTCAGTTGGTGATCAGCCATGATCATCTGAATGGCGGTGAGGCTCGAAGGGCCGAAAGGCAACGTTTCGGGCCGAAATGTTTTGGGATTTTCAATCTGGCCGTCCAAATACCTTTTCCCACTTTGCTCCATGTAAATAGCTGCTGCACCCGCTGTTTTCTCCAGCTTTTTTGTGTATTACATATGCACCCTGTTCTGAGATCCTGAAGGATAAGACACTTAAACACAATAGAAGAAAAACCCATTAAAGATGTTCTCACAGCTTCGACTTGAGAAACCGTATATCTTTCATAAGCTCCCTACCAGATCCCTGCAGGCAGTGTTTAAGAATGAACTGCAGGTGCCGGGAAAAATCGAAGGTACACAGTGGAGAAACTCGGCGAGCGGCATCTCTGAGAAGGGTCTCGAAACCCTTGGGTTTCGCCCGAAACCCGTTGCCTTTTCCCTTCGCTCCATAGATGTTGCTGCACCCGCTGAGTTTCTCCAGCTTTTTTGTGTACCTGGTATAGGCACCCTGTTCTGAGATCCATCACTTAAAGACACTCCCAGCAGGGCAGGGAAACTCATTAAAGATGTTCTCACAGCTTCTTTGAGAAACCGTATAACTTCACTGCTCCCTGGTTTATTTGACGTCTGCGTTACACAATATAAGTATATAATGGAAAAACAACAAGGACAGACCATTTGGCCCCTTGCTCAACCACTCAATAAGATCACGACTAATCTTTTACCTGGGTCACCTTCCGGCGTTAATTCTGTATCTCCTAGCTCTCTTTATATCTAAGAATGTACCAACTGTTGAGTGGTAAGGATTCTCTGACCTGTGGCTCAACTTATTTTCAGACATCGCATGCAACGTATCATCCTCCAACATTTTTTCCACCTCCAACGTGATCCCACTAATTGTCACATCTTCCCGTCTCCGCCCCTTTCCGCTTCCCACAGGGGCCGTTCCCTCCGCAACTCCCTGGTGAACTCATCCCTTCCTACCCAAACCACCCCCTGCTGCAGGAGATGCCACAGCTGTCCCTAGACCTCCTCGCTTGACTCTGTCCAGGGACCCCGACAGTCCTTTCAGGTTTGGCAGAGGTTCACTTGCACCTCCTCCAACCTCATCTACTGTATCTGCTGTTCCAGGCGTGGACTCCAACGTGCCACCTCTGTCTGCAACCTTTTGAGGGGGAACCCGGCTTTGAACAAAGGGCGCAGGCTGTCTGTACGGAGTTTGCACGACCTGCGTGGGTTTTCTGCGAGATCTTCGGTTTCCTCCCACACTTCAAAGACGTACACGGTTTGTAGGTTAAATGGCTTGGTCTAAATGTAAATTGTCCCTAGTGTGGGTGGGGTAAGTGTTAGTGTGCGGGAATCGCTGGTCAGTGCGGACTCGGTGAGCCAAAGGGCCTGTTTCCGGCCTGTACCCCTGAACTAAACTAAACTAAAGGAACTGAACCGCAGCGAGAATCAGGTTCTTCAGGAGAGAGGAATTCTGCTATGAACAGAAACAGGGGAAAAAATAACTCTCAATAGAACCGAGCTCCAAAATATTACCAGTTCAAATAAACAAAGGAAAGAGTGACGTGGTTTGTTTTCCTGCATGGATGGAAAAAAAAAATCAATGGTGGCTCAATAGCAGAAAAATGTTCATCTGCTCCGCCTGTCTAAGAGCTTCTATTTTGAAGTGGGAGATAACACAATGAAACCTCTCACACAGCTGGAGCTGAGGAAATTGTGGCACAAAGGCAGCTGTCCTCTAGGCTGAGCTGCATTCTCCTTTGTTCCAATAGCCTTGGTGCTGCAGTGACGAACGGGGCTTGGGATGGCCATGGATGTCACCGGCTCCCTGGATCGACACCGGTCGCAGAGAGACCTTCGTGTTGCACAGACATTTGTGTCGATGGCTTTCTCATTCACCCGGGCACGCGTGGACGGCTGGTCAGGCTTTTTTTGTTTACTTAATTAAATGAGAGGGAAAGGAAGCATCGCAAGTGGGGAGGATGGGTTGTAAGTAACGAGCAGGAGGACAAAGGACAGAGAGATGAGGCGGATCGGGAATAAAGGGTGCAGGAGAGAGAGAGAGAGAGAGAGAGCGTGAGAGAGAGAGAGAGGGAGAGAGAGAGAGAGATCAGGTGAAAGAAACAAAGAAATGTAAGGGAGAGAGGGAGGGAGGGAGAGAGGAAGAAACAGAGAAAGAAAGAGGGAGGGAGAGAACAGGTGAAAGAAAAACAGGGATGCAAGAGAGATAGGGGAAGGGGAGGAGAGAGAGAAAGAGGGAGGGAGAGAGAGAGAGAGAGAATAAACTGAGTAAGCAAAACATAGAGAAAGCAGAAACCAAGAGGAGGGGGAGACTTGGCTGCAGATGAATACACGAGAAGAATGGGGAGAGATGGGTGAGAGTGCAGGAAGGGGTCTGTGGTGAGGATGGGGTTGGGCTGCAGTGTGGCTGGTAGCACAGAGATCAGGCGTGTGCTGGGGGTGAGTCAGGAAGTAGAGGACAGTTGGGGGTGGGTCTGCAATTAGCATCTGGTCGACTCTGCTGCTTGTTTTGTGACACACATTGACATACTGAATACCAATTGATAACATCTCAAGGCTTGTACAGTTTGTGTCCTTTTAAAGTCTCCTCTCATTCCTGAAGTTAAAACCACACGGTTTAACAAGGATTTAATGATGTGCAATAGAAGTACAAGAAATTCTAACTGAGGAAAAGCTGAGCAGGTCGAGTGAGTCTCTTAGGAAAAAGGAAGGCTGACCTGTCTTATCAATGACATACTTCACTGACATTCGGCAATAGGCGTCTCCCCACCATTAAAGTACTAATTTTATACACCATGAGACATGCCCCCACCAGTACAGTACACATTTTATACAGCATGGAACCTGTCCCCACCAGTGTTGTACCCACTATATACACCATGGTTCTTGTCTCCAGCATTACTGCATCATTTTATACAGCATGAAATCTGTCCCCACCAGTGAAGTATCCATTTGAGACCAGCTCCTGCCAGTACAGTACCCATTTTACAGATCTAACCTGCCCCCACTATTAAAGTGCCTATTTTATACAGCTTTAGACCTGTCCCCACCATTACAGTACCATTTTATCCACCATGAAACCTGCCCCCATCAGCACTACACCCATTTTGTATAGTATGTCCCCTCCATTACAGTACAATTGTATAGAGTGTGAAACCTGTCCCCACCAATACTATCCCTATTTTATACAGCCACACTGTACAGGTGAATCGTTCAAAACTGATTGTAAGCAGGAACATAATGAAATATCAAAAAGAAATCAGAAAGGGAATGATCATTTTGATGGGTCTGTATTAAAAGCCCTACAATAGTCAGAGGGAATTTGAGGAGATATGTAGGAACGTTGCAGATAACTGTAACATAAGGATAGTATAAGTGGGAGATTTCAACTTGCTTAACATTGATTGCATCTCCTTAAAGGGCTTGGATGGGATGGGATTTGTTCAAGCTTCTTCATGCAAATATATAGAGGAGCCTACAGCAGAGGGCAAACACTGGCCCTTCTCTAAAGGATCGAGGTAGGGTAAGTGACTGAAGTGGCAATGCGGATGCACTTTGGGACCAGTAATCACAATTCTATTAGTTTTAAAGTAGTTATGGAGAAGGAACGCACTGGTTCATAAAGTCCTAAAGTGGGGCATGGCCAATTTGGGAGGTATTATAATAGGTAGGGATTTACAGAGGTTGGTCGGGGATGTCTGGCAAGTGGTGGGCTTTCAAAAGTGAGATATCACGAGCACATGAACAGCATATTCCTCTTTGGGTAAAGAGCGAGGCTGATATGTTTTAAGGGAGCCTGGTTGATGAGGGATGTTGAGGCTCTGGTCTTGAAAAAAGGAGGAGGCAGTTGCCAGTTGCAGGCATAGAAACATAGAAAATAGGTGCAGGAGGAGGCCATTCGGCCCTTTGAGCCATTCATTGCGATCATGGCTAATCGCAATGAATCCTCATCCAGGCAGATGATGTGTATCCTGCAGCAAATGTAAGAAGTGTAGCAACAAACTTGAGAAGGCAATCAGCAGGGCAAGACGAGGACATGAAATGGATCTTGCCGGCAGGATAATGGAAAACCCGAAGAGATTCTACAGATATATTAAGTGAAAGGGTGGCTTGGGACGGACTAGGTCCCCTTGAAGGTCAGCATGGACATCTTTGTGTAGAGCCACAAGAGATGGGGGCCGATATTAAATGAATATTTCACATCTGCTTTCACTGAGGAAAAGATGACAGAAGCTACGAAATTGAGGCATAAAAGTTGTGATGTCTTGGACCAAATACGAATCACCAAAGAGAAGGTATTGTTTTTAGAGGTCAATAAGATGAATACGTTCCTAGGTCCTGACCAAGTACATCCTAAGACCTTGTGGGAAGTGAAGGAAGAAATTGCAGAGGCCCTTGTAGAGATATTTACATCATCTTTAGCATGGGTAGTGTGGCTTAATTACTTCTATCCAATGGCTCTGATGTCCACCATCATGAGGTGCTTTGAGGAAGCATGTTAACTCCAACATCCCACATAGCCTTGCCACCCAACGCAACAGGTCCACGGCAGACGCCATCTCCCTGGCCCAGCGCAATAATTACTGAGCTTACCTTGTCTTCTCTTGAACATTGCTGAGTTTTTTTTACATAAAACCCCGCACATTTACAACTTCAACAAACATCACTGGAAATCTTTAGGGTGAAAACATGTGCCAAGTGAGTACAGGTCAATCAATAAATCCGAGTCAAACTCAGAACATTCAGCAACTCCATGACATTTGCCTTATTCAATCTATTCAATCAAAGCTAACAATGCAAATGTAGAAGCATCTAATCACCACGATGTCAACCTCATTGCCACAGTGTTCCTCTGCGTTAAGACAAACAGGCCAGGTTGTGAATGAAAGTACGTACCGTCTAATGACAGCCAGTCGTGCTGGGACGTGGGAAGGGTTGGCATGGCCCGGGCTTTGTACTCAAAGACGACCGAGTTCGAGATGATTTGACTATTGAAGGCAACCTGTAGAGTCACAAGGCCTGTGTCGTGGGCTGGATAGGAACAAGAATGTGAGATAGTTTGTTATTGCATCTCCTGGCAATTGTTGTCCAATATTAACCACGGACACTTTGTAAAAAAATGAACAATCACAGTTTGAGCACAGTGCTCCTACATTCCCCACAACATTAGCTCCTGATCTCCTGAGCCAAGTGGAGTATGAAGTACAAGATACAAGATACAAGATAAATGTAATTGTCACGTGTGCCAGATGGCACAGTGAAATGAATTCCCATACAGCCATACAATAAAAATAAACAGGACTCAACACACTATAGAATTCAACACAAAACATCCCCACACAGCAGAACCAAAGTTTCCCACTGTGTGGGAAGGCACCAAAGTCAGTCTTCTTCCTCCAGTGGTGTTTAGTTTAGAGATACAGCGCGAAAACAGGCCCCATGGCCCACCGAATCCGCACCGACCAGTGATCCCCGCACTATCCTACCCTAGGGACAAGTTTTAAAAACATATATACCAAGCTAATTAACCTACAAACCTGTACGTCTTTGGAGTGTGGGAGGAGACCAAAGTTCTCGGAGAAAACCCACGCAGTCACGGGGAGAACGTGCAAACTCCATACAGACAGCACCCGTAGTCAGGATTGAACCCAGGCAGCAATTCTGCCACCGTGTTCCTCCGGTTTGCATGTGGCCTCACGCAGGCAATCGAGGAGGACCAGGACACACAGGTCAGTAGGGGAATGGGAAGGGGGTTACATGTGTTCGTAAACAGTGGATCCCGCAGGTCTTGGTGGGCCAAGCAAATGATGGCTGAGTTTATGCTTGGTGTTGCTAATGTACAGGAGGCCACGTCATGAACACCGGATGCAGTAGATGGGGTACACTTGAACCTCTGTCTCAACCTGAAGGACTGCTCGGGTCCCTGGATGGTTGCGAGGGAGGAGGTGTGGGGACATCTCCTATGGTTGTAGGGGAAAGTACCTGGGGTTTGGGTGGGACGGGAGGAGTGACCTGGAGAGGGGGTGGTTTGGTAGGACCAGTCACATCTTCCCATCTCCATCCCTGTTTGCATTCCCTAAAGACTGGTCCCTCCGCAACTCCTTGGTTCACCGATCCTGTCCCACCCAACCCACCCCTTCAACCACAACGTTTGTGACTTTAACCTCATCAACATTTTTTAGTTAAAACTCAATCAGATTCATCAGACAATGATCTCTTACACGTAATACCATGCTCACTACCCCGAACCAGCCCCTGTTTATCCAAATGCATATACGTCTTGTCATTCAGAATCCTCTCCAGTAACATGCCTGCCACACAATAGGCTTCCCTTACACCCACCTGCTTTGCCCTTCACTCTAACAAGATCAGTCTTGCCCTGAACTCATGTCATCACATTTTGTAAAAACATCCCACGTTCCAGACGTGGAGTTGCCTGCAAACAATCTACTCCAATCGACTTTAGCAAGTTCCAGTTTTTATACCGTCAAAGTCGGCCTTGCCCAAGTTTAGAACTTTAACTTGTGGACCCTCCCACACTATATCCATAACTATTTTAAAGATCATACAACAGTGGTGGCTGGTCTCAAAGACACTTGCCCTTCCCAATTTCCAAAGCGATCAAGCTTTGCCCTCTCCTTTGTCGTGCCCGCTACATACTGCCTGAGGAAACTTAACTGAACGCATTTGACAAATGTCATCATGTCTAAGCCCTTAGGATGATGACAGTCCTGGTCTATATTGGGAACGTTAAAATCCCCTTCAATGACAATCTTATTAGTCTCGTGGCTGCCTGCAATCTCCGAGCATATTTGTTATTCTAATTCCCGTTGACTACGGGTGCCCCGCTCCCTGCCATGGATGCCCTCCACCAAAAACGGTGTCTGAGACGGGCTGGGAAGATCATCAAAGACCCCTCACACCCCAACTATGGACTGTTTGCCCTCCTCCCATCAGGGAGGCGGTACAGGAGCCTCAGGTCACGTACTAGTAGGATGAGGAACAGCTTCTACAACAATACAATCACATTGCTGAACTCGGAGTCCCGCCGATAGATTTCTCTGGTCCCTCCGTCCCCATTGTTTAATTATTCTGTATTTCTTGATTATTCTGTATCTTCTCTCTTTCTATTTTTTTTTTTTTCTTTATGTACAACTACTACGGACTGACGCAAAACTGCATTTCGTTGTACTCATACTTGTATTTGTGCGATGACATTAAAGTTGAATTGAATTGAATTGAATTGAATTGGGGGCTCATAGTACACTCCCAACAAGTGATCAATCCACTTTTAACTCCTCAACTTCACCCTAATAGATTCACTGGTCAAACCATCATCTCCGACTGTTGTTGTGACATTCTCCTTAATCAATAAAGTACCACCCTCTCCTCTTTCACCCACACCTCTATCCCTCCCGTAGCGCAAGTACCCTGGAACATTAAGCTGCCAGTCCTGAGCCATATTTCTGTAACAGTAGCAACATCCCAGTCGTGGGTGCCTATCCATGCCCTGAGTTCATGCCTCTTACCGACCAGGCCTCTTGCATTAAAATAAATGCAATCCAATCCAGCAGTACTACCTCGCTCCCTGCCGTGAGCATGCCAATACTGTCCCCAAACCTTCTGTCACCACCTTCTGTGCCGACTTACAGCCTCAATCCTACATTGGATCCCACCCTCATGTTCATCTAGTTTAAACCCACCAAAGTAGCACTAGCAGATATGTCTTCCAGGATATTGGTTTCCCTCCAGTTCAGATGCAACCCATCCCTGTTGTAAAGGTCACCTCTGCCCCAGAGCAGATCGCAATGGTCCAGTATTAATTTTCTCATTGAATCTCATAGGATTCTCCTTCCCTTTACGTGCCATAGCTATCTCACATCCCCCAGGCTTTTGCCATCTCGATTTACCGATTGTGAGTAATCTTCTCCTACATCCCTAGACTCAAGAGATTCAATTGATTCCAGCTGCCTATATCGGTCATACACCTCGTTTATTTCCCTGACCAGATCCTCAATCTCCCTCAGCAACCAGAGTACTCTGATACTGTCTCTGACTGCTCTCTATCTCACTTAAAAAAAACTCCCATTTGCCCCTTTACCTGCAAACAACCTCTCCCCACCAATTTTTTGCAAGTTCCTGTCTAATGCCTTCAACATTTGTTTTACCCCACTAACTTGTGGACAGAGCCCCAACTTTTGTTACAACTATTTTAAAACTGATGGAATTATTGTCACTCGTCCCAAACTGCTCCCACGTTGATACTTGTCCCTTGCTGTGCCTTCCCAAGAGGAGGTCCAGTCTTTACAGGTCTCTAGTTGGGCCATCCACATACTATTTGAGTCATCTTTCCTGTACATATTTAATAAAGTCCGCCTCATCCAAGCCCTTTGCACAAAGGCAGTCACAGACAGTGTGAAGGAAGGGATGAGGGGAGAGGCGAAATCTCAAGAAGATAAGTTTAGAATGAATAGGTACGTTTGCACTTACCTGGGCAATAACATCTGAGAACACCAGGCTGGATAAGAGATGCAGGCACTGAAATCTGGTCAAATAGGCAACTGTAATTATTGCTGGCTTCCTGCCACGGCCCTGTGATCAGCACCTTCACTCCGCCCTGCAATTGGAATAACGATGAGATCCCACTGAACATATTCACACTTCTCTTCCCAATGCTCTCTCTTCCCAATCAGATTTTAACGTCCTAGATTTCTCCTCACACACTTTGCACACCATTCCCCTCCCTGCACCCGCTTCCTTCCCATCTACCCCCCTCCCCCTCCTCCCCAAGGAATAGAGAAAGATATAAAGTGCTGGAGTAACTCAGCGGGTCAGACAGCATCTCTGGAGAACATGGATAGGTGACCTTTCGGGTCGGAACCCCTCACTGGTAACTCCTCAGGGACTGCCAACAACCCACTGGTGCTTTGTCCAAATCCTCAGCCACCTCAGATGGACACAAAATGCTGGAGTAACTCAGCGGGACAGGCAGCATCTCTGGATAGAAGGAATGGGCGACATTTCGGGTCGAGACCTTTCTTCAGTCTGAAGAAGGGTCTAGACCCGAAACGTCGCCCCTTCCTTCTATCCAGAGCTGCTGCCTGTCCCGCTGAATTACTCCAGTATTTTGTGTCTAACTTTGGAGTAAAAACAGCGCCTGTAGTTCCTTCCGACATGTATTCAACCTCATTTGTATTATAGGAAAACTCAATTCCAGTTGTGTGTGGAGGATTGCATTTCACTGGCTGCAGAGGGACATGTTGGAGATTTTTCTATTCCTCTGTCTGGTGCCTTGCAGGATACAATCTAAGAGGGAGCTCAGCTGACTTTTGGTCCACCATGGTCAACTTCGAAATCCAAATACTCGATCCCATGGAGAAATCTCCACGGTTGACACCCGCTACATACAGACAAAATCTTTAAAACAAGCACACAGACATATCCCTATAGGCATGGATATACGGGCACGCACATGTACATACCAGTGGTTCCACACAAAGGCACTTAACGTCCCGTGCGTGTGTGTGCGTGTACTTATGCTGGAGACAGGGCCAGCGATCGAGCTGATGTCGCCTTGCTCCTCTGTGCAGGAGCTCCAAGCCCCAAAGGAACTGCAGATACTGGTTTAAACCGCACTTAGACACAAAAAGTTGGAATAAGTTGGCAGGTCAGGCAGCACCTCTGGAGAAAAGGAACAGGTGACAAAGGTCTCAACACGAAACGTCACCTATTCTCTTTCTCCAGGGATGCTGCTTGACCTGCTGAGTTACTCAAGCTTTTTGTACACATCCATGTCTACATGGTTCCCAGAATCTTTTATTTCACTGCAACTTCTGTCCTCACCTGTCTTACTGTCCCAGGATGTCAGTCATGTTTGGTTGACTTTAAAGATGGATTGAATATTAATATATTAATAGGAAAGAACTGCAGATGGTGGTTTAAATCAAAGATAGACATAAAATGCTGGAGTAACTCAGCGGGACAGGCAGCATCTCTGGAGAGAAGGAATGGGTGACATTTTGGGTCGAGCACCAGACCCGACAGTCCCCTCGAATATGGGACAATGACGGTCCTGTATGGGATAAACCAATTGAGCCCAATATACGGGATGTCCAGGCTAATACGGGATAGTTCAGATTCAGATTCAGATTCAATTTTAATTGTCATTGTCAGTGTACAGTGCAGAGACAACGAAATGCATTTAGCATCTCCCTTGAAGAGCGACATAGCAAACGATTTGAATAAATAATAATAAGTGTCCGGAGGGGGGGGTGGTGATTGGCAGTCACCGAGGTACGTTATTGAGTAGAGTGACAGCCGCCGGAAAGAAGCTGTTCCTCGACCTGCTGGTTCGGCAATGGAGAGACCTGTAGCGCCTCCCGGATGGTAGGAGGGTAAACAGTCCATGCAGTCCTTGGCGATGCTGAGCGCCCTCCGCAGACAGCGCTTGCTTTGGACAGACTCAATGGAGGGGAGCGTGGAACCGGTGATGCGTTGGGCAATTTTCACCACCCTCTGCAATGCCTTCCGGTCGGAGACAGAGCAGTTGCCATACCATACTGTGATGCAGTTGGTAAGGATGCTCTCGATGGTGCAGCGGTAGAAGTTCACCAGGATCTGAGGAGACAGATGGACCTTCTTCAGTCTCCTCAGGAAGAAGAGACGCTGATGAGCCTTCTTGATCTAGTTGGCAAACTTAGTCTGGGTGCAGGGTCTGCAGGGTCTGGGGGAAGGAGGTGGCCTGATAAAACCTGCAGGAACATGGACATGTGGACTTGGCCAACCCCAACCACTGGGGATCTGGAAGCTGGGGAGCAGGTGAAATGGAGCCAAAGTTATCAAGGGTGTTGGCAATCATAGAAGGGAAAGGAGGGTAAATGAGGAAGTGGGAGAATAGTTCATAATCGGCCAATCTCCACCATAAAAATATCCAATGGCCTGGCCTCCATCGCCGTCTGCGGCAATGAATAGCAACATCTGTGAGGTGAAAATGACAAACTGCTGGAGTAACTCGGCAAGTCAGTCAGCATCCCTGGAGAACATGGAAAGGTGTTGTTTCGGATCGGGACCCTGCTTCAGATTCCCAACATCTGTGGGATGTCAGAAGCAACTTGACCTGTCTGGGACATGGAATATTAAAAAGCAAACACCGGCTCCCTCTAGTGACACAGAATGAAATAGCAAAGATGTGACTTGAACAGTTTTAGACCCAGCAAGAATACTGTGTTCAATTCTGGCATTGCATTTTGTCAAACTCATTGGTGCCTTTGAGGGCGTGTAGAGATTTACTCTACCAAGCAGGGGACTGCTGGGGCTACCCTGCACAGAGAGAAGGGTTTTGACTGATTTAGTAAAGATACTCAATATTAGTTTAGTTTAGTTTAGAGATACAGTGCGAAAACAGGCCCTTTGGCCCACCGAGGCTGTACCGACCAGCGATCCCCACACATTAGCGCTATCCTACTACACACGCTAGGGACAATTTACATTTATACCAAGCTAATTAACTTGGTATAAGACAAACTCTGTGTCTTTAGAGTGTGGGAGGAAACCGAAGATCTCGGAGCAAACCCACATGGTCACAGGGAGAACGTGCAAACTCCGTACAGACAGCACCAGTAGTCAGGATTGAACCCGGGTCCCTGGTGCTGTAAGGCAGCAACTCTATCGCTGCACCACTGTGCCGCCCCTGTTGAGAAGGGCTTTGATGGAGAGATAATAGGCAATAGGTGCAGGAGTAGGCCATTCGGCCCTTTGAGCCAGCACCACCATTCAATGTGATCATGGCTGATCATCCCCAATCAGTACCCCGTTCCTGCCTTCTCCCCATATCCCCTGACTCCGCTATCTTTAAGAGCCTTATCTAGCTCTCTCTTGAAAGTATCTAAAGTATCCAGGCCTCCACCGCACTCTGAGGCAGAGAATTCCACTGTCTCACAACTCTCAGTGTGAAAAGGTGTTTCCTCATCTCCGTTCTAAATGGCTTACCCCTTATTCTTAAACGGTGGCCCCTGGTTCTGGACTCCCCCAACATCGGGAACATGTTTCTAGCGTGTCCAAACCCTTTATAATCTTAGATGTTTCAATACGATCCCCTCTTATCCTTCTAAATTCCAGAGTATACAAGCCCAGCCGCTTCATTCTCTCAGCATATGACAGTCCCGCCATCCCGGGAATTAAACTTGTAAACCTACGCTGCACTCCCTCAATAGCAAGAATGTCCTTCCTCAAATTAGGGGACCAAAACTGCACACAATACTCCAGGTGTGGTCTCACTAGGTCCCTGAACAACTGCAGATGGACCTCTTTGCTCCTATACTCAACTCCTCAATGCCATTCGCTTTCTTCACTGCCTGCTGTACCTGCATGCATGGTAGCAAAAACAGGAAGGCAGATTACTATCTAAATGGTGTAAAGAGGAGCTACAACGGGATCTAGGGGTCCTTGTTCATCAGTCAATGAAAGTAAGCATGCAGGTACAGCAGGCAGTGAAGAAAGCAAATGGCATGTTGGCCTTCAGAACCCTCACAGTTCACACTACCACCCAGCTTTGTGTCATCTGCAAATTTGCTAATGTTACTTTGAATCCCTTCATCTAAATCATTGAGGTATATTGTAAATAGCTGCGGTCCCAGCACCAAGCCTTGTGGTACCCCACTAGTCACTGCCTGCCATTCTGAAAGGGACCCGTTAATCCCTACTCTTTGTTTCCTGTCTGCCAACCAATTTTCTACCCACTACCCCCAATGTCCTAATTTTGCCCACTAATCTCCCATGTGGGTCCTTATCAAATGCTTTCTGAAAGTCCAGGTACACTACATCCACTGGCTCTCCCTTGTCCATTTTCCTAGTTACATCCTCAAAAAATTCCAGAAGATTAATCAAGCATGATTTCCCCTTCGTAAATCCATGCGGACTCGGACCGATCCTGTTACTGCTATCCAAATGAGCTGCTATTTCATCTTTTATGATTGACTCCAGCACCTTCCCCACCACCTATGTCAGGCTAACTGGTCTATAATTCCTTGTTTTCTCTCTCAAACCTTGCTTAAAAAGTGGGAAAACATTATCTACCTTCCAATCCACAGGAACTGATCCTGAATGTGCAGGAAGGAACTGCAGATGCTGGTTTAAACCCAAGATAGACACACAAAAGCTGCATTAACTCAGTGGGTCAGACAGCATCTCTGAGGAAAAGGAATGGGTGACATTTCGGGTCGAGAAGGGTCGACCTACTGAGTTACTCCAGCTTTTATTGTTTATCATTGATGGAGAGAGTTAGGTGAGGCTGTTTTCAGAGGCTGGAGGATCTTTAATCTGAGGACATAGATTTCATAAACTAGGGAGGCCCCAGGTTGGAGTTTAGGAAGATAATTTTAAAGTGAATGGGAATAATTCCCAGCAGTGTCTCTTCCTTACCTCGGGATAAGACCACTCCGGGGAATAATCGGTCACCATGAACAGCCGGCCATTCTGCTGCAGCGACCCCAGGGCTCCCTGAGCCGAGACCACCTCCGACACGTGCATGTAGGCCATGGAGCTGCCTCCACCCTCGCCGCTGCCCAGCTGCATCCCTTGCTGCTGCTGCTGCTGCTGCTGCTGTTGCTGGGGGCTGCAGCAGGGGATGCAAATCTCCGCCTGGCTGAAGGTGGCCACCCGTGCCCTCTCGTCCTCCGGCTGCTGAAGGCCGGCGCCCGCCGCGGCCTCGCCCGCCACCAGCTGCTGCCCGTACAGGGCGTTGGCGCCGCCCTCCACCGATATGAAGTCGTTGATCAGGTCGGAGAACTGGTTGCTGAAGGAGATGTCGAAATGGTCCAGGTTGAGCTCCATGTTGGCCGAGGCGCCCAGGCTGTGGTGGGCCACTGGGTACAGGCTGGACACCATGTTGCCCTGGAGGATGGGCAGCCCGTTGCCGCCGGCGACCTCGGCCTGGATGTAGTGTTCGGTGCCGCAGGCCGGCAGCTCGGCCACCTTCATCAGGCCCTCGCCCCCCTCGGCCGGCGCCGCCGTTTCCATGGGCACCTCGGTCTCCGCGGCGATGGGCTGGAAGTTGGCCTGGAACTGCAGCAGCTGCATGGACGAGGTGGCGTCTACGCGGCCCGGCTGCACTGGACCGTTGCAGCTGGAGGCGGCCTGGGCGGGAGACTCGGTCTTGATGTTGGCCAGCCCCAGGGTGCTGGCGAAGGCCCCTCCCCCGCTCTCGCCCAAACCGCTGTTGTGTATGGCGGGCTCCAGCCGGTGGGCCTTGTTGGCCTCTTGCAGGAAGAAGCTGGGCGAGGGGTTCTGGTGCACGTGTGGGCTCTGCACGTTCTGGGTGTAACCCGAGGAAAAGTCCTTGCTGGATTCGATGGCACTGAAGTCCATCTGTTCCAGGGTGGTGCTGGGACTCAGGCCTCCAGAGGACAGCAAGGCCGATCCAGGTGTTAAGGAAATGGAGGTTGGGGCGGAGTTGGTTTGGAACCCTTCCTTGGCCATCTGCTGGTCAAACGAGTTGTCCTCGGTCTTGATCTCCTTCACCAGGGGCCCGCTGAAGGAGTAGCCGGCCTCGCTGCCCGGCGGCTGCCGGCATGCCCCATTGCCGCCGTCGTTCTTCAGCGCCCCTCCTCCGTAGGTCTGGCCCTGCTTGGGGTTGTTGAGGAAGCAGTCGGGGTCGAAGTTCATGTTGGCCTCCGGGATCTTCTCGCTGTTCTCCAGGGTGGAGGAGAGGACCAGGTCCTCCGCCACGCCGGCCGACATCATGGCCAGGCCGTCGGGGTTGCCGGCCGCAGCCGAGGAGGCGAACGCAAACTTGTGCCCGTCCGAGTTGACGGCCAGCACCAGGCCCTGGGCCCCGTTGTCGGAGGCGATGAGGTGTTGGCCGGGCCCCGCGCTTGGCGACATGGTGTACACTGCCTCGTTGGTGACCTCCGACATGAAGACGGTGGCGTTCTGGCTTAGGCTGCACATCACCGAGGCTACGGCCATGCTGGACACGCCCGTGATGGCCGGGCTGTCGGCCATGTCTGTTTCGCTGTTCAGGCCGCTGCTGATGGAGACCGGGGAGTTCTGGGTGGTGTCGGGAACCTCCACTTGGTTGGTGGAGGACACCTCGGTGCTGTTCTGGTGCAGCAGCACCGGTTTGGCCAGCTTACCGTTGCGCTTCTCGCGGCTGGAGGCCTTGCCATGACCATGGTCGTTCTTGCCCTCTGACACGTCGTTGTTCTGGACCTCCGGGTGGCTGCTGTAGGCGCCGGCTCGTGGCTCCACCTTTGGTGAGATGATGCGGTGTTTGGCACTGTTGCACTTGTGGTGGACACTGCTCCCAGCACCTGGAGGAGAGAGAACCAGATGGGACGTTAGCGGGGGCAGCAATGGGCAAAACCATTCAGTTACAAGATCAATATTTCAAACTCCATCCAATCCCCGATTCACACTGAGCCACATAATTAGATTATGGGTCAGATTGAAGGAAATGTTTAACGATGGAATCTTTGGGGAAATGGATTCCAAACCTCCAGATGAACCTTCCTTGGTGGTCCCAGCATCTGGACAGGTAACCCTCCTCCACATGCCAACCCAGTCATTAGCAATCCAGGCGACTCATCCCCTCCAGAGACATGCCAGGGCATCCTACTGAGTGGTGTTGGCCATGACTCAGCGAATCCCTCTCAAGTCTCTGATGCAGAAGGCGATAGTTCAAGTCCCACTTTGGGGACCAGAGCTGACACTCAGGTCAAGGCTTGTGTTTCCGGGACTGCGAGATTGTTGCACTGTTGTAAGTGCCGTTAGATATCAGGTCAACCTATCCACCCACTACCATCCGCCATTGCCTCGATTTAACTACATCGGATCAACATTCTTCCCAGATTACCGACTCCGACCTTTCTCCCCTCTGCAGTGCGGTGCCATCTCAGCGTCAACTGAGGATCAAACCAGTGTAGAAAGGAACTGCAGATGCTGGTTTACACCCAAGATTAGCACAAAGTGCTGGAGTAACTCAGCGGGTCAGAATCAAGCCTGATCTGCATGGGAGGCGGCATGCTGGAGTAACCCACTCTGCTTCCCTTGGGAACGGTACAATTGTGGTCCGAGATTGCTGAAGTCTGCGGTTGCTACCACTGAACTCCACGTTCTAACACTATCTTCCTTTTAATTTCCAGATACAGCGCGGGAAACAGTCCCTTCAGCCCACCGAGTTATGCCGACCAGTGATCCCCGCATGTGAACAATATCCTACACACACTGTGGCCAATTTTACATTTATACCAAGCCGATTAACCTACAAACCTGTACGTCTTTGGAGCGTGGGAGGAAACTGAAGATCTCGGAGACAACCCACGCAGGTCACGGGGAGAACGTACAAACTCCGTACAGACAGCACCCGCAGTCAGGATCGAACCCGGGTCTCTGGCGCTGCACGGCAGTAGCTCTACCGCTGCGCCACCGCGCTGCATTCTCTCTCAGTTCATCTGTAAAACCTACCTCACTGACCAGACCTTCGGGCATCTGTCCAGATATCTCTTTATGTGGCTCAGTGTCAACGTTTTGTTAGATAGAACTTTTGTTAATACCTTGGAATCTATTAATACGTTAAAAATGCTATATAAATTAAAGCACAAATCAATTCTCATTAGTTCTGGTTGTAATTACAATCAGAGCTAGCCTTTGATGTGTGCAATCACACGCACTCTGTGCTTAAATGAATCTGTAACACTCGATACCAACGTCAAAGACCAATAGGAAGAACGAACCTCCTTTCCCTTCCCACCATCCATCGCACTTTGCCCACAAACCAGCTCATATCTCTCGTTATCATTAAGGAGGAGTACTGCACGATACAATGTTCCACACACTCTGAGGATCCCAACACACCGCTCTCACACGCATTAGCCACATTTTGGAAGATAGGTTAAAGTGAGGTCCATACGGCTTTCTCGTGTGGATACAAAGCACCCCGAGGCAGCGCCAGTGAGCAGAGCAGAGTGACCTCCCAGCCTACGTTAACCTTACACCTTCCGACAATTATCACACGGCAGGAAACTTGCTGTGTGCAAACGTCCACCTGCACTTCCCACTCTACCGCAGTGACAGCACTTGAAAACGTTCTCGCTGCCTCGAAAGAACTTTAAAATATCCTGAGGTTGAGAGAGATGCACATTTATGTGAACGTGACATGTAATTGTGTGTGTGTGTGTGTGTGTGTGTGTGTGTGTGTGTGTGTGTGTGTGTGTGTGTGTGTGTGTGCGTGCACGCTTTTCCCTGCCTCCCTGATACTTTTAAAGTGACAAACACCCTCTTCACTCCACCACACGTGGCGGTCTGTGGGATCTCCCCACTGACAGGTGAGTAGCAAGGACAGGTGTGGGATCTTCATGGGAACCAGCAGGGTTGAATGATCCAGTGAATCCCATTGTCCCAGTGAGGTGGTAGACAGCTGGGGTATGACCCCAGTAGTGGGGAATGAGCAGATTGGGGAGAGTGGTGGCCAGATTGTGGCGGGGGAGGAGGGGGAGGGGGAGGGCAATGTTAATGGGAGAGAAATCCCCAAGTGTCATCTTTGAAAGCTTCAAATACTGAAAGGCTGATGTTAATGAGAAGGGTTACTCCCGTTAGTCCTACCCAGATTGCCGGTGCACAGGCAGTTGTGTGTGCGAGGCTGCGGCTTGGTCTGATGACTGTCCAGGATCTGCTGAACCAGCTGTTCCACAGAGAAACCGGCGTTGCTGTTCCCATTACTGCAGGTCCATTTGATGCCGTGAACTGTTGGAAAAAGGCAGACACCGTGAGAAACCGGCTCGCATGGGGGCGGGGGTGGGCAGGGATGGGGGGCGGGGGGGGGGGGGGGGGGGGGTGGGGAGAGGGAGAGGAAGAGAGAGGGGGTGATTTGATGCGTTGGGACCAAAGGGGATATATGGCTCAGAAAGTCTGGCCCTAATCACACAACCTGTGGAAATCTGAAGGGGAAGATAAACCAACAGCAGTGTTGATCAACCTCTTGACACAAGAATCGCACAGGTAGCCTTTTTTTAATGTGACGATCATAAGGTCAACTAGAGGCTGAGATGATCAAGTAAGACTGTAGTTCTCGATGAAATAATCGGATAACCATCAGTAGTCTGTCAGCCGGCCATTTTGGATTGATGTTGGACTTTGAATCACTTCTCTCTGGAAGGCGACTCCGGACTGTCAAAGCTGCCACAGCCAGACATAAAAACAGCTTTTTTTTCCACGAGTAGTAGCTCTACTCAATGACCAAAAATCTGTAGCCTCCTTTTACTCTGGTATTTTATTTAATTCACATGTTTAATCGATAATGTTTTGTTATTAATGTTTTATGTGTCATTCCTAACTGTCACTGTATGTAATGTTGTCACTTGCGGGCGGAGCACCAAGGCAAATTCCTTGTATGTGACTACTTGGCCAATAAACGTATTCATTCATTCATGTTGGATTTAGAGTGTTAACTGGAGTGTCTGGAGTTCAGCTTCTTTTACTCGGGGGAAGAGCAACCTATGAGCACCGGGCATCATTTTCCACTTTGAATCTCGCGAGCATCCCAGAGATTCTGGCACAAGTACGTAGATTTTCTGACTGTAAAACTGCAGTTGTAAATTTGTTGCTCAGCTGACAACCAAGTGAACACGGCATGCTCCCTAAACCACACGCTGCCTCGGCAAGGCCAGCAGCATAATCAAGGACAAGTCACGCCCACTCCCTCTTCTCCCCTCTCCCATCGGGCCAAAGCTACAGAAGTGTGAAAACGCACGCCTCCAGTTTCAGGGACAGTTTCTTCCCAGCTGTTATCAGACAATTGAACCATCCTACCATGACTAGAGAGCAGTCCTGAACTACTATCTATCTCATTGGTGACCCTCGGACTATCTTTGATCGGACTTTACTGGCTTTATCTTGCACTAGACATTATTCACATTATTTCCTTCATCATGTGTCTGTACACTGTGGATGGCTCCACTGCAATCATGTATTGTCTTTCCGCTGACTGGTTAGCACGCAACAAATGCTTTTCACTGTACCTCGGTACACGTGACAATAAACTGAACTCAAACTCAACACAGATCCTCACTCCCCCATCACCATCCGCTCAATAACCTTCACTGCCTTTAGTTGGACAAAGGCTCAATTTAACATTCTCATCCTCTCCAACCCCTGTTTCTTCATTTCCTTACAACTTCCTCCTGCCTTTCAATCCTGCAAGATCTTCTCAATCTGTCATCTTGTGCATCCAATTTTGACCTTTCCATTGATGGCAAAGAAGCTTTCAGATGTCCCCAAGGTGCGGTACGATTTTCTCAAACCCTCTGCTTCTCTAGCCCTGTCTTTCCACTTTATTAAAGGCCCTTATTAAAGTCTCACTTTCGACTAATCTTTAGGTCACTTCCTAATTAATTTGGCGTCAAATGTTATTTGACAGTGCTGCTATAAATGCAAATGATTGAATTCACAAATAAATGGCAATAATTCTGAGCTCTTCCACGCCATCCTTTCCTGTTTACGGAGACCACAAACTGAGCAGAACATTTGAACTGTGGTCTCACGAGGTTTAGCATCACTGATTTGCTCTTGTGCTCTGTGCCGAATCTATCACATCAAGGATCTCACATGATTGCGTATCTGAGTGAGTAGAAGAG
Organism: Leucoraja erinaceus; assembly: GCF_028641065.1. NCBI lineage: Eukaryota > Metazoa > Chordata > Chondrichthyes > Rajiformes > Rajidae > Leucoraja > Leucoraja erinaceus. The sequence continues at coordinate 8,154,285 of NC_073406.1, read as the reverse complement.
CAAATGATATCAGGTTCCACATCACAGCTGGAGTCTGCTTTAAGATCAGGACCACTGCATCCTGGAAAGTGCAGTGTTTTTCAATTGAAGGCCATGAAGTCAACTGTTGTTAAGTAAGCACACATGTTTTTCCAGCGGTCAATCAAGTCTATTGCTACATAGTCAATGCTGGGGCAAATCGAGTGGGAGATCCCAGATGTCCTGGTTCCTGGTATTCTGTATTTCCGAAGAGTTTCTTTATACTTTATGTCAAAGCCTGATAAGGAGATAGACACGAAATGCTGGAGTAACTCAGCGGGCCAGGCAGCACCCCTGGAGAGAAGGAGCGGGTGACGTTTCGGGTCGAGTCCCTTCTTCAGACTGAGAGTCAGGGGAGTGGGAGACTGGAAGAATGACAAGAGAACCAGTGGAGTGCAAGTGTTCAGTTGCACTCTTTAGAATATGGTCAATCAGATTCCCCTCAGGGGAAAAGCATGTAAAATTAAACCAGCGTAGCAGAGAGAAAAGAGGAGAGAGAGAGAGAGAATTTTAGAAAAGGTTCAGAGAAGAACGACATGACTCAGTCGGAGACACATTGGTATAAAGGGGGGGCGGATAGGAGGGATCGCTGAGGTTTTATATTGCAACAGGAACTTGAGCTGCAAGTTAAGAGTGAATCGTGCTGGGATGAAAGCCACAGGTGGCTTTAAGAAAACTCCCACAGCTATGTGGTTTTAGATGCGGTTGTTCAGTTGCCACAGGAGGTCTGGTACAAATCCACCACAGTCCAGATCGCATATTGTCCACCAAGAAGATTGTCTCCTTCTCCTTACCCCTCACCCTCCCTCACATCCCAGATGCCACTTGTGTCCGAAGATCAACGAGGGCGAGAGTAGCAGATGCGTGGAAGACCAGGGGCGAAGGGGAGAGTGAGTTCTTGCAGTGTGTGTACAAGAGCGGAGGAAAGATTTCTCCCGACTGCACATTCCTTCAGTTCTGCTTCGGGGAAGTTCCGGGCCGTCCCCTCGCCATATCCCACATGTTTGCAAATTTGCAGGAATGTTTCTCGACCCGTGTGGAGCCGTTCCGGGGGGGGGGGGGGGGGATGGACTGCAGCCATCTCCCGGCAAAGAACCTTTGCAATAATTCCAGATTTTTAAGTTTGCATTGCTCATGTTAAGGAAAAAGCATGAATATATATACTGTGCTTCACACAACCTCAGGACATCCTCAAGCTCTTTACAACCACCAAAGTGATTTGAAGTGGAGTCACTGCAGGGAAACCAAGATATCGACTGAAATACAGAAAAACATAGAGGCGCACACAATAGGAACGGGGGTAGGCCATTCGGCCCACCACGCCCACTACATTATTCAGTACTATCACGGATGATCATCGATGTCAATACCATATTCATGCACTCTTCTTGTTTTTACAGCATATATAGAAATGTATTTATCTCCTGCTTTGATATATATTCAGCAACGTGTACACTATCGCACCTTTGTGCAGCGACCCAATGCTCTCGACCACCCTGCTATCCATTGTGTATGTCCTACTCAAATTTGTCTTCCCAAACACCTTATAGTTACATAGTCAGCTGTCATTGCTTTGTTTCCACCTCTGTAAACCAGGTTGAAACATCTTTGCAGCCTCCTCACAATTTATAATCCCACTCAGTTCAGTGCGGTCGGAAAACTTTGAACCATTAATTAGTTCCCTCATCCAAACAGTCAACCCATACTTGATGCACGCCAATACATTACTCATTAATTTTGCATTAGAATTCATTAATTTTGCGCCCTAACCTTTTCTGTGAAAATTTATCAGAAACTTTCTGAAAATCCAAATACTCCCACATCCACTGATTCTCTCATCTACTCTAGCAGTTAAATCCCCCAAAAGCTCCAATAGTTTAGTTTAGTTCAGAGTTACAGCGCAGAAACAGGCCCTTCAACCCACCGGCTCCACGCAGACCAGCGATCTCCGTTCACTAGTACTATCCTACACACCAGTGACAATTCACATCTATATCAAGCCAATTAACCTACAAACCTGTGGTCTTTGGAATGTGGGAGGAAACCAGGACACCTGGAGTAAACCCACGCAGTCACATGGAGAACGTACGAACTTCGTACAGACAGCACCCATAGTCAGGATCGTACCCAGGTCTCTGGCGCTGTAAGGCAGCAACCCTACCGCTGCGCCACCCTAATTATGCCCCTGTCCCACTTAGGAAACCTGAATGGAAACCTCTGGAGACTTTGCGCCCCACCCAAGGTTTCCGTGCGTTTCCCGGAGGTTGCAGGTGGTTAACGGAGGGTGCAGATAGTGGAAGCAGGTAGGGAGACTGACAAAAACCTCCGGGAACCGCACGGAAACCTTGGGTGTGGCGCAAAGTCTCTAGAGGTTTCCGTTCAGGTTTCCTAAGTGTGACAGGGGCATAAGTAAACTTGTCAAATTTGATTTCTCTTTCAGAAATCCTTGTTGACTTTGTCTAATCTTCGACGTTTTCTAAGTTTCCTTTCTCTCATCCTTTACAATTGCCTCCAGCATTTCCCCACTGGGGGAGACTAAGCGGAGGTTGGGCGATCGTTTCGCCGAACACCTCCGCTCAGTCCGCAATAACCTACCTGAACTCCCGGTGGCTCAGCATTTCAACTCCCCCTCCCATTCCCAATCCGATCTCTCTGTCCTGGGTCTCCTCCATTGCCGGAGTGAGCAACACCGGAAATTGGAGGAACAGCACCTCATATTCCGCCTGGGTTGCTTGCGTCCGGATGGCATGAACATTGAATTCTCCCAATTTTGCTAGCCCTTGCTGTCTCCTCCCCTTCCTTAACCCTCGAGCTGTCTCCTCCCATCCCCCCGCCCTCGGGCTCCTCCTCCTCCCTTTTTCCTTCCTTTGTCGCCTATTTCCTTCGCTCCATAGATGCTGCTGCACCCGCTGAGTTTCTCCAGCATTTTTGTGTACCTTCGATCTTCCAGCATCTGCAGTTCCTTCTTGAACACTTTCCCCACTGCTCTGCAGCTTTATGATGTCTCACACTCTCTTTTATAACTGAGAGGGTTACATTTGCTACTGTTTAATCTGCGGCAACTGTTCCATAATCTACTGGATTCTGGAAAGTCATTGCTCTGGTGTGCAAGTAATCAGGCCCCGGAGATTCATCTTCTTTCAGTGACACAAATTTCTCGAGCACTATCTTCTTCCTCGGATTAATTTCCTTCAGTTCCCACCTTCATTTATTTTTAGTTTCCTAATTTTTTTGAAAGATTACCCGTGTCCTCTTCTGAGAAGATAGAACCAAAGTGTTTATTTCATTGCTCTTCCATTTGCATGTTTCCCACTATGAATTCTCCTGAATCTGACTGTAGGGACCAACACTTTTACAGTACGCATTTAGGCACCCTGCATATTTATTCTTACATTATTTTCTTCTCTTCAACAAATGCTTTGTTCTCCTTTGCTGAAATATAAATTGTTGCCGACCTTCACGTTGGCCACTGGGTCTGGCAATTGGAATATGACTTTTATTTACTTTGGTTTAGAGATACAGCATGGAAACAAGCCCTACATCCCACTGAGTCCGCCCCGACCACACTAACACTACCCTACACACACTAGGGACAGTTGTACAATTTTACCAAGGCAATTGGCCTATAAACTTGTACGTCTTTGGACCGTGGGAGGTAACCGCAGCTCGCGGAGACAACCCACGCAGGTCACGGGGAGAACATAAAACTCCGAACAGACAGCACCCATAGTCAGGATCGAACCAAGGTCCCTGGTATTATAAGGCAGGAACTCTACCACAGCGCCACTGTGGATCTAATCGTTTTCTGTTGATAGCCACAATCGGATCACTTTTCCTTTTGTGTTTTGAGAACAGGCAAAAATGGATAAGTTGCAGTTTCTGCATTCATTCCTCAAATGGTTGCCGTTGCCTAACCCAATATCATGCCTTTTATTGAACCTTTCCAATCTTTCACTGTCAACTCATGGCTTTGTTTCAATCTAGGTTTTGGATTGAACTATTTCACTTTCCACCGTAATGAAAATTTCTCATCATGTTATGATCACTCATTCTCAAAGGACCTGCATGACAAGGTCATTAATTCATGCTTTGTTGTTGCCCAAGCCTGTTCCCCTTTTAGTAGCAATGTTACAAAATTTTGAGATTTTAAAAATCAAGTCTGCAATTTATCTCATCAGATAAAGCATAACAATAAGTTTAATTTGACACCAAATTCACTTTCATATCTCAAGTATTAAAAAAGTTATGGCCATTTTCATACTCGGAAATTAGCATCTTGTTCCCTATTGATTTTCAATGGACATTACAAAAAAGCTGTGATCTTGGATAGTCAAAAGCCCATTTCTTAAGGAAAGATTAACATTTTTAAATAGCCTAAGTGTCCAAAGATTATTCACAAATAATTCACAATATAACATGATTTTTATATCTAATTTACATTAATTTATAGGCCAGTGTTCAATTGCGTAATGAAATCGGCTTTCTAGTGGGTTCATGTCTGGTTTAGAACGTTCATCGCGCGCTGGATTAGTGCCTTCAAGTCGAGAAAAATACTCATTCTCAAAGGAACTACTGCATAACTTGATATACAGGGGTGCCCATTTTAATGTAAAAATTCATGCTTTAATTGTTTGCTTTATAAAACCCTGGGGCTGCGAGAGGTTGCGGAGTGAGACAGTAATTTTAAAACTATTATAACTATATTATCGAGGCCTATAAAACTAATAATACCTTTTGCGACCGGGTCTTGCAGCGATTTTTCTTTAATGATTTACTAGGCTGAACATCTGCGATTAGAACAGCCTAGTAAAAATCGCGTTTTAAACCCGCCCCCTCCAAACAGCGCCAAAATCGCGGACATGGCTGAGGGCAGATTCACAATGACGATTCAGGTAGGTTTTGTAACATACCTACTTTTAGCTGCTCAACATATTGTGACGTACATAAATATATTATTGATGATTTGGTTTTCCTTATCTATATGTAGATTAAGGTCATCGATGACTACTGAAATATTCCTGCTACATGCATCCCCAATTTCCTGTTTGCTGTCATCCCCTACATTGCCACTAATGTCGGAGGCTTATGCCACTAATGTCTTCCACCTTTTGGTACTTATTAGCACCAGCCAGACAAATTCCATATTTACCATCATATATATTTTCTACTGACTTCAACCATGTGGAAAAATGTAATCTCATCTTTGTTTCCTTTTTGCCTGTCCTTCCTAGATATTGAATATCCATGGATATTCAGCTCCCAGCATTGGAAAGCTTACATTACCAAAAAGCAATCAGCACAGAACACAGAACAGAAACAGGCCCTTCAGCCCACAATGTCTGTGCTGAACATGGTGGTGGGGGTGGGGGGGGGGGGGGGGGGTGCTGGTTGGGGCACAGGAATGGGAGATGGGTTTGCCACTTAAAATTGGAGAATGCAACGTTCATACCGTTGTGTTGTGAGCTACCCAAGCGGATCATGAGGCAATGTTTCTTCAGTTTGCGTGTGACCTCACTCTGGCAACGGAGGAGGCCCAGGACAGAAAAGAAAGGGCAATATGGGAATGGGAAGAGGAATTAAAAATGGTTAGCGGCCGGGAGATCCAGCAGGACCTTGGCGGACACAGGACAAGTGTTTAATGAAGCGCTCCACGTCACGGGAATCTGTGATCACTCAGACAGCGGCAGAGAAGGCACGTGGAATTTTACGAGGCTGATGGAAGAGCTGTGTAATGATGACATAATGAGTCACTTAATCATTGGAGGTGGGCGTCACTGGCGTTAGTTACCCATCTCCAGTTGCTGCTCACCTGAGCTAGTTAAGAATCAACAGCTTTGATGCATCGGGATTCACGTCTACACCAGCCCAGGCAAGGATGGCAGATTTCCATCCCTCAAGGGTATTAGTGAACCAGATTAGTTTTGAAGACATTTACCAATTTCATAGTTACCATCCGCCTTCTATTCCAGCCTCATTTCATTGCTTGAAATGAAACTCCTTCAGCATCCTCGGCCCCTCAGTATGATATGAACACAGGCATCTTGATACAAATCTAACTTATTCACCGTACCGCAGCGCTAGGATTGTTTTCTGAGAAGAAAATTACGGGACATTTAACCGAGGCATTCCGAATTCTGCGTGAGCTGGATGAAAAAATAGGATTGAAAAAAAAACTATTCCGCTCTGAAAAAAAAAGTCGATCCTTAGGGGACACAGATTTAATTTATCAGAGGTTTGGAGGGTTTTGTTTTGGAAGCAGACTGGCTCCACGGAGTTGAAATCTATCTGATTGAGCTCCTGCCTATGAACCTAGGATTGGTCATTGGGAATAAACGAAGTAAAAATTGCTAAAAGGGACGTGATGTATTTAATGGTCTTCTCTTCTGATGTAAATTTCTATGATCCCATTAAACTGGGTAGCGGCCCAAGGAATATCTGAACGGCTGTGTTGTGTGAGTTCTACAGTTTGTCCAATATGTGCACTATCTGTCCTGGCAGTTTTTGATGGGCAGTTCTTTCAGGGCTTTAGATCGAGGCCATGCTATACTTCCTTGACAGTGTTTTTTTTTTTAATTTTAATTTTTTATTAATATTTTATTTATTAGAAGTAATGTACATTACAGTGATATAAGCCAACAATAACATAATACATTTCTTGTACCACTTCTGGTTTTAAACTTCAAAAAGAAGGAAAGTAGAGAGAGCTAGATAGGATAGTAAGTGCGTGAAAGACTGGTCAAGGGAGACCCGTAGAAACGTAAAACACGGGAAAAAAGAGTTAAAAAAAAAACAAAGAAAAAGAAAGAGAAAAATAGAGAATCGAATATATAAGAAAGTAAAATAAGATAAAAGGGATATACATACGTCGTATCTTTACACACCCCTCACCAGGTCCTGAATCCATTTATTTTCCAAGTTATGTTGCACCTTATACTTGTAATAAGTCGATAAATGGAGACCAAATCTTTTGGAAATGGTCTGATTTGCCTGCTAGGAGGAATCATCCTTGACAGTGTTTGATGGGACAGTGTAGAGAAAGATTTATTCTCCATCTAACTTCCATATCCCAGGAATAGCTGATGGAACAGTGTAAAGGGAGCTTTAATCTGTATCTAATCTTTGGCCCCGGACGAGTTTGATAAAACAGTTTGGAGGGAATGTTACCCTGTATCTAACCAGAGCTCTCGTGGGGATATTAGATGATGAGGAGAGAGCTTTTCTCCCTTATCTTGCTGTGGAAATTGTTGGTCATGTTTGATGGCTCGTGTGCAGGGGGTTTCAATCAGTTTTAACCTATGCTGCATTTGTCCTGAGTAAAAAATCATCATTTCAGAATTACAACTATAAACATTGTATGTTTTGTTCTCGACCAAATGTAATAGTAACCAAATTTGTTCACAGACACATTTGGCTGCGATCTATTCGATTCTGAAGCCCTTGCAATCTGCAATCAATCAGGGGATTTTGGGAAGCTTGCGAGGTAGCTGCAACTGCAGGCATTCTGCACCAGATGGCAGTGTTGTACCAAGGAGTCTCCCACAGTGGGATGGATTGGCAGTCAGGCCACACTAGATACAAAGACGGACACTTGGGGAAACATGGCTCGGAATGTCCTGGGAAAGACGAATCAACAGAAATTCCACTCCTGAAATCTCTTGATGGGCTGCAGCTGAAACCAATCCCCTCAAGTCCCCGAAGCTTGGGATGCCCTGAAGTTCTGCAGCTCAGACAGAGCAAAAACAGATGTTTCAGGGGATCATCTGGTGAACAGGCAGCGATTGAACATTTCTCAGCGTCCACATTGACCGCACGGTGCCAGGTGATGGGAATCCCACGAGGTGGGCTACGGCTTGTTTTACACTGTCCGCTGGACTTCTTCAGTCAGAGCAAGGTGAATCTGTGGAATTCATTGCCACAGACGGCTGTGAAGGCCAAGTCAATGGATATTTTTTAAAGCAGAGATAGATAGATAGATTCTTGATTAGTACGGGTGTCAGGGGTTGTGGGGAGAAGGCAGGAGAATGGGATTAGGAGGGAGAGATAGATCAGCCATGATTGAATGGCGGGAGTAGACTTGATGGGCCGAATGGCCTAATTCTGCTCCTATTACTTATGACCTTATGACTGGGGACAGGTAGTCCTGCCATAACTCTATATTGCATTCCCAAGGAAGCTCATGTAATAGAAAATTGCATTATAAAGATAATTGTGTCAATATGGGAAAGGAGGTTAGGGGCTAAAGTGTTTCAGACTGACAATAACAAGGTTATTTTTCCTGCATTATTTTCAAAAATAAATGTTTTTCAACAGCTATATGTATGTTTATTTCAGTTATTGCAAGCTAAGAATACTGAAGGGGGCTGCATTATTTAGCAGGGTATCATTGATAAGATGTACATGCATTTGGAAAGACTAGATGTGTTGGAAGAAACTGCAGATTACTGGTTTACACTGAAGATGCACACAAAATGCTGGAGTAACTCAGCGGGACAGGCAGCATCTCTGGAGAGAAGGAATGGGTGACGTTTCGGGCTGATAGTCTCATAGGGATAGTCAGCATATGTTCGTATAGGGGGAGATTACATCCGCTGAATTTGATGGCGTTTGTTGAATAACCAAGAACATCGGTGACTCAGGGCTGTAACGTCGTCTATATGGACTTCAGCAAGGCCTTTAATAAGGTTCTGCATAGTAAGGTCCACTGGAAGGTTGGAGCGCATGGCTTCCACAGAGAGATAGAAGATAGATACAAAGTGCTGGAGTAACTCAGGCAGCCTCTCTGGAGAGAAGGAATGGGTGATGTTTCATGCTGCTGAGTTACTCCAGCACTATGTGTCCACCTTTGGTCTAAACCAGCATCTGCAGTTCCTTCCTACACATCTAGAGGGATCTAATTGGATACATAATTGGCTTGATGGTAGGAAGCAGAGGGCGGTGGTGGAAGATTGCCTTTCGGGTGGTTTGATGACACGACAATAGGTGGCATTATAGACCATGAAGAAAGTTATCAACATGCACAGTGGGTGGTCAATGGGCTGGGGACGGGTAAATTTCATTCAGAGATATGTGTGGCGTTGCATTTTTGAAGGACAAACCAGGATAGAACTTCATAATGAACGATAGGGACCAGGGGAGTGTTGTAAGACAGAGAGACTTTGAAGTACAAGTATATAGTTCTCCAATCTTCATTAGGAAGGGCATTGAGTATATACGTTGGGTTGTTATGTTGCACTAAATATTGGTGGGTTGGAAGATTGCAACCTTCACGTGGTTTCGACTAATGCAATCAACTCGACCTGCACAAACGGAAGATCAAATAGAACAAAGTGTTCAAGAAGGAACTGCAGATGCTGGAAAATCGAAGGAACACAAAAATGCTGGAGAAACTCAGCGGGTGCAGCAGCATCTATGGAGCGAAGGAAATGGGTAACGTTTCGGGCCGAAACCCTTCTTCAGACTGATAGGGGGTGGCGGGGAGAAGGAAGGAAAAAGGGAGGAGGAGGAGCCCGGGGGCTGGGGGATGGGAGGAGGCAGCTCGAGGGCTAAGGAAGGGGAGGAGACAGCAAGGGCTAACAAAATTGGGAGAATTCAATGTTCATGCCCGCCTGATGCAGGCTCCCCAAGCGGAATATGAGGTGCTGTTCCTCCAATTTCCAGTGTTGCTCACTCTGGTAATGGAGGAGACCCAGGACAGAGAGGTCGGATTGGGAATGGGAGGGGGAGTTGAAGTGCTGAGCCACCGGGAGGTCAGGTAGGTTCTTGCGGACCGAGCGGAGGTGTTCGGCGAAACGATCGCCCAACCTCCGCTTAGTCTCACCGATGTAGATCAGCTGACATCTAGAGCAGCGGATGCAGTAGATGAGGTTGGAGGAGATGCAGGTGAACCTCTGTCGCACCTGGAACGACTGCTTGGGTCCTTGAATGGAGTCGAGGGGGGAGGTAAAGGGACAGGTGTTGCATTTCTTGTGGTTGCAACGGAAAGTGCCCGGGGAGGGGGTGGTTCGGGAGGGAAGGGAAGAATTGACAAGGGAGTTGCGGAGGGAGCGGTCTTTGCGGAAGGCAGACATTGGGGGAGATGGGAAGATGTGGCGAGTGGTGGGGTCACGTTGGAGGTGGCGGAAATGACGTAGGATTATTTGTTGTATTTGCCGGCTGGTGGGGTGAAAGGTGAGGACTAGGGGGACTCTGCCCTTGTTGCGAGTGGGGGGATGGGGAGAGAGAGCAGTGTTGCGGGGTATGGAAGAGACCCTGGTGCGAGCCTCATCTATGGTGGAGGAGGGGAATCCCCGTTCCCTGAAGAATGAGGACATTTCAGATGTCCTGGTGTGGAACGCCTCATCAAATAGAACAAGTTGTCCAACAACTTTAAGCTGTGCACGCCACACAAAAGAAGAAGACAAGGTATTGGTGAGGCTGCACTTGGGACATTGCGTTCAGTTTTGGTCACCCACTGATGATGCCAGGGATGATGTCATTAAGCTGGAAAGCGTGCAGAAGAGATTTACGAGGATGTTGCCACGACTCAAGGGACTGATCTCCTCAGCCGGTATGTGATTCATATCCCTCCATTTCCCTGCATATCCATGCCCCTATTGCAAAGCCTCTTAAACCCCTCTATCATATCAGCTTCCACCACGACCCCTGGCAGCGCGTTCCAGGCACCCAACACCTCTATATGCAGAAAACTTGCCCCGCACATCCCCTTTCAAACCTTACCGCTCTCACCTTAAAGATCTGTCATTTCCACATTGGGAACAGGTTCTACTCAGACTATTGTATTGTCATCGACCTCTATCAGGAATTCAGGTTGGACTTTATTCCTTGGAGGGAGGAGACTAAGGGGTGAACTTATGGAGGTGTATGAAATCTTGCCAAGGGGTTTAGTTTGGGTGAATGCACACACTAGAGGGGAAAGATTCAATAGGACTTTTTCACGCAGAGGGTGGCTCGAAGATGGAACAAGCTGCCGGAGGAATTGGTTGAGGCAGGTACAATTTTGTAAGTACACCATTTAAAATATATTTCTTTGGGTGCTGGCTCGAAGGGCCGAATGGCGTACTCCTGCACCTATTGTCTATTGTCTATAGGTTGGAAGAGGGATAATAAGGGCAAATGGGATTAGCTGAGATGGGGCAGCACGGACATGTTGGGTTGAAGGGCCTGTTTCCGTGCTGCATGGCTCTTCAACCTGCTTGTACTTTGCACGAGGCCTGACAGCTGTTAGATACACAATGAGCTTATCTTTGGTACGTATGGATGTTCCATTGAACACAGCCACTGAGTCTGACAACGGGGCCACTCCATTTGATGACTACCAGTATCAATATTCATTTACAGTTCTTAAAATACACACAGAGAGCCAAGTCTCAAGGGCGGCCGATGAAAGTCCCAATTACTCTCCTTAAACTAACTAGGCCTTTATTCCGCAGAATCAGAGAGGTATTGTAGCCCCGGGACGTTGCCACTGAGTGAAATTCCCATTGGGCAGGAGTTCACATCTCAGTGCCACTGGGAGGAACACTGACGTTAATGAATCTTGCTGTGCGTGATCTGATGTCAGTGAGATGAACCGACTTGATGTATCTGTGTCTCTCCCACACTTGTGATGGTTAAAATCCTCACAAGTCGTGTGAACAACTGCAGTTCAACGGGCTCCAAACTCCAAGTAATAAAGATAACACAAAACAGAATTTGGCGACATTCTGAATACACTTTTAGTGGGAATTTCAATGAGGATAAGACAATAAAGGGCCTGCCCCACTTACGTGTCCTTGGCACGCAAATTACGCGACCTCGATGTCGCGTTGAGGCGCGCGGGCATCGTGTGGCCGGTCCCACTGAGAAGTGCGGAGGGGTATGTAGTTGTGCGCGATATCGCGCGGGGCTCCGAAATTTTTGCAGCGAACGAAATCTTCGCGCGCCAACGGCCTGTCACGCAACTGACGGCCAAAGTGGGACAGGCCCAAGACCCTGGGGCGATGCAACGTCTCACCTCCAACAACAGCAGACGCAGGCAAACGATTGCCGAGCTCGGCCTGGGGCTCACGGCCGTTGCGGCCCGGATCCGCCCCCACTTATACTCCCAGAGCGGGGCCAAGAAAATTGAAGATAGACACAAAATGCAGGAGTAACTCAGCGGGACCGGCAGCATCTCTGGAGAGAAGCAATGGGTGACGTTTCGGGTCAAGACCCTTCTTTCAGACTGAAGAAACGTCTCGACACGAAACGCCACCCATTCCGTCTCTCCGGAGATGCTGCCGGTCCCGCTGAGTTACTCCTGCATTTTATGTCCATCTTCAAATGACGTCAAGCACTCCAGGCGGCTGTGCGAACGCATGAAATCGCGCGCGACCTTCACGGGAACGTCACGTCACGCCTCAACGTGACCACGAGGTTGCGTAATTAGCGTGCCAAGGACATGTAAGTGGGACAGGGGCTTAAGGGTCACATTTACACATCATTTCTCGAAGACATGTTTGCACACAACTTCTCTAAAAGCTCCCCGACCCAGCTGAGGCCTCAAGTACGCAGAGACCACTCTCAAGCATGAAGGAGAGTTACGAAGACCTCCTACGACTTTGTGTCGACCATGCTGCGAGTATGTCGAGGGCAAACTCACCAGAACTGGCGGATTAGGTCGCCCAAGTGGGACAGGCCCGTCACACTTACACCAAGCTAATTAACCTACAAACCTGAACTTCTTTGGAGTGTGGAAGGAAACCGAAGATCTCGGAGAAAACCCACACAGGTCACGGGAGGGGAACGTACAAACGCCATACAGACAGCACCCATTGTCGGGATCGAACCCTGGTCTCTGGCGCTGCAAGCGCTGTAAGGCAGCAACTCAACCGCAGAGCCACCGTGTCGCCCGATTGCCTTGCCCAATCTTTGTGGCGTGTTCTAAAGCTTTCTTCAACAACGAGCAGTGTCCACAGTGCATCGTGCCCTGATCACAAGCGGCAAAGGTTCTGGCCCCTGCCCACCCAACGGCCGTTGGAAGCCTCAAATCCCCGACCTCAGGTCAATGGGCAGCAGTAAAAAATGATGCCCGCCCCCTCCAGAAGCTATCATCTCTCCAAGTGGCATCAATGGGATCCAACACTACGGTCCAACACTCCCCACCCTAGAATTCACCCTTGGGAGACACCAACAGGGGTAGTCTGCTGCTGCGGAACAATGCCCACTTGGATTATACAGAAGAAATGAGTCAGTGTCGGAAACCGGTGACAGAAAATAAATAAAACCTGTGTGCTGTAGGACATAGTTTCTCAAACAATCTTTCATTGCACAAAGCCATTTACAAAACCACTGAACAATGAGACAGAAAATCCACACTAAATTTGTGGAAATTTCTTACATTCATTACAGTTTACAACAAGAATATTTTATTTTGACACCCTGCTAATGGTTTACAATTAATTTCCTGCTATTCTCCTCAAGTGCACATGCCGCCCCTGGCAGGTTTTATTATTGGTAAATTCAATTTTCTTTTGTCAGCCACTCATTTTTTATGTTTTTATGGACTTACGAGTAAAATCATTATCTGTGAGTAATTTGTCCAAACCTCGTCTGCCTTCTCGGTACAAATGCTCCCAGGACAATCGCAGGTTAGATACAAACGAAAGCTCTCTCTCTCTCACTCCACTGCCCTATCAACCACCTCAAGGTTGGGGTACAGTTCAGGCTAGGTACAAACACCCTTCTGTCAATTACTTCCACAGCACGTTAGATACAGAGGAACTCTTCCCCTTCCCAGTCCCATCAAACATTCCCAGTGAAGATGTTGCAAGGGTTACAAAGTACCTTTAGAATAAATAGAATGAGGTTGAGAGGATAAAACCCACTGTGCAGTTTGGGAAACAGGGCAGAGGACAAACATTCTCGATTAGTATGGGTGCCAGGGGTTATGGGGAGAAGGCGGGAGAATGGGATTAGGAGGGAGAGATAGATAAGCCATGATTGAATGGCGGAGTAGACTTGATGGCTTAATTCTGCTCCCATCGCTTATGATCTTATGAACATGCAATAAAAGCTCCCTCTTCGGGTTAGGAGAGCAAATGCAACGTGGGGTTGGTAAACGGTATCGTATCCTTGACTCATACACGATAAAATGGCCCGCTTCCAAGGTCAGGAGAACATCCTGTTGGCCTAATGTAATATATTTTCAATTTCCCCACCAGCTGTCCCGAGCAGCTGCCAAACCACTGCTGAATTAAAACCACATTGTTCAGCTGGGTTGTTCTTATCTACAGACGAGGGAAACCTCTCATCCATTCAGCCAAGGCTGGACTTGTTCCAGGTCTCGGTTCAAGCTTGGATTTATCATCCGTTTCTTCTCCTGACAATGACCACCAGCTTCATTCTCAATGGCACCTTTGTGCTGGGATATTACTTCAGCCCATTTATTCCAATGGCCTTCTGGCCAGTTCCCAAACTCCACACAGTAGGGGCCTACTGTGGCCTAACCCACACCAAGGCCTGCTCAACCATTAACCCTGTGTTTGGTCCGAAGCACTGAATTCCAGTCCTTCTCTCAACCACTCAAACATGTTCAACCTTGAATTCAAATCTTTCCTCGCCCCTGCCCCCCATGTCTCTGCATTCTTGCCCAGCAACGCAATCCTCTCACCCCCAGCCCCCTTCTTCTCTGTCGCATTACTCCACATTCCAAGGACGTTCCTTTAGGCAGGAGATGAGGAGGAATACCTATGGTCAGTGGACGGCGAATCTGTGGAATTCTTTGCCACAGAAGGCTGTGGAGGCCAAGTCAATGGATATTTTTAAAGCAGGGATAGATTAGTACGGGTGTGTCAGGGGTTGTGACGAGAAGGCAAGGAGAATGGGGATAGGAGGGAAAGATAGATCAGCCATGATTGAATGACGGAGTAGAATTGTTGGGCCGAATGGCCTGATTCTGCTCCTATAACTTATGAACTTATGATTCCCGAATCAGGTTGAAAGTTTTCCTTGAGCTTTGATCACTTCCATCCAAGCAGCTTCCTTGCTCCATCCCCAATATTTTAACACTGTACCCAGTAAATTACACTGTTGGATGAGAATGGTGGCGTGTGGAGGAGAAGGAAATCACACGTTGTATTAATACACTTTTGAACTTTTTTTCCCCCAAGTTCCTTGCAGCAATCTACCAAGAGCTTATCGACAAACTCCGGCAGACTTGGAGGATTGTCGATCCTGTACTATTCCCTGCACAACTGGTGGTTATACCTGCAGCTGCTGAGCCAGGCAATTCTTAGGCTAAGCCATCAGTGTTCCTGCTCAAGGTAAATTGTGTTTGGCAAGCTTGCTAGTGTTTTAAGAATGGGACAGACATGGTGAACGAGGGAGATCCAGTGGATGCAGCAGAATGGATATCTGGAAGACATTTGATAATAAACTGCAGAAAATGGACAACCTCCTATTCTGAAGCTGTGAACTAAGTTCTCGATACTCTGACAAAGGCATACAGCGTCTCAGCATTGACCCCGGCAATCCCCCTCAGAATGTGATATGTTTTATTGAGATTACCTCCCACTCATCTATGCACTAATGAGTATGGGTCCAACCTGCTTGTACATCAACTCCTTCCTCCCACAAATCAACCTAATGAACCTCTCTATGCTGTTTCCAAAGAAAACACATCCTTCTGCTAATGTGAAGAGTAAATCTCTGCAATACTCCAGGCACTTTCACAGTAGAAAACTGTAAAAACTTCCTGAGAATTATGTTGCCTTTCCCTCGCTATAAACTTAAGTCTTCTATTCAGCTTCCGAATTACTTGCTGTACCTGCTTGCTGATCATTTGTTTTCTCGTGTACCAGGATCCCCAAATCCTGGTACCACAACATTTTGAATGACGGAGTAGAATTGTTGGGGCCGAACGGCCTGATTCTGCTGCTATAAACTTATGAACTTATGATTCCCGAATCAGGTTGAAAATTTTCCTTGAGCTTTGATCACATCACCTTCACCTCCATCCAAGCAGCTTCCTTGCTCCATCCCCAATATTTTAACACTGTACACAGTAAATTACATTGCTGGATGACAATGACGGGGTGTGGAGGAGAAGGGAATCACACGTTGTCTTAATACAACGTTAGAAGTATGATTTTCGTTTTTCTTTCCAAATGGATAACCTCACGTTTCCCTGCATTATACACTATCTGCCAACTTGTTGCCCACTCACGTAACCTCTCTGAATCACTTTGCAGGCTCTATGCGTGTCTTTCACACAACCTGTTAACCCACCCACTTTCATTCCGTGGGCAGATGTAGCTGCAATACACCCAGATCGTCCAGGTTCGCCTTTATTCAGATCATCAATGTAGATTCATAGCACTGATTCCTGCGGCACACAAGTTGCCATTTGGAGGATGATCCAATTATCCAGACTCTGCTTTCTCTTCTTTCGTCACTCCCCTATACATGCCAATACTGTATATTACCCCCCCCCCAACTCCATCCCTTGCCCCAAACTATGTTTTGCAGTTTATTACACCATCTTATGGAATGCCTTCCAGATATCTAGTCCACTACATCTACTGGATCTCCTTTATCCATCTTGATTGGACTTTCGCGGCTTCCCTTTGCACTAAACGTTATTCCATCATCATGAATCCATGCACTGTAAATGGATCGGTGGTAATGGCTCAATACATATTATCATGTATTGTCTTTCTGCTGAATGGTTAGCACGGAACAAAAAAGCTTTTCACTGTACCTCGGTACCGTGACAATAAACTAAACTACACTTAAGGGGCTGTCCCACAGCGGCGACCTAATTGGCGAGTTTAGAAGAGTTTAGGAGAGTCTGAAAAAGTGTCGTGTTGAAGGCCTCCTTCGACTATGTAGAAGACCTCCTTTGACCTCCTTCGACTATGTTGAAGACTAGCTTCAACTAGCTTCGGGAAAATTGGACCCCGAATAGTGGAGAGTGAAGACGACCTCCTTCGATCTCCTTCGACCTCCCTTTGACTATGTTGAAGACTATCTACGACTACCCTCGATTACCTATGACTAACATGCCGACCTACTACGACCTACTTCGACTAAACCTACTAGTAAAAAAAATATTGATTTTTTCCATGGCGACTTTTTTTTACACACGGGCATTTTTCAACATGTTGAAATAACGCCGCGACCTAGCTGAGGCCTCGAGTACGCGGGGACTACTCTTGAGCATGAAGGAGAGTTACAAAGACCTCCTAGGACCTCGTGTCGACCATGCTGCGAGTATGAGTCGAGGGCAAACTCTTCTGAACTGGCGGGTTAGGTCGCTGCAGTGGGACAGCCCCTCTAAGACCATCTAAGAGATTCCCCTTTAAGCCCACCAAGTTTGTTTGTCAGCTCCACTTCCAGTCTCTGCTTTGCTGTCAGTTTTTGTTCGTAGCGCCATGAAGCCTCTTCTGCTGCTTTGCTTTAACCCATCGTTAAGTTGCTATGGCAATGCAAGTTATTGTCATTATCCCAGAGGTGAAAGGATAATTGCTCCGAAACAAGACTGAGCTTCTTACCCCGTGTCACTGTCAAAACATTCGATAGAAGACAATGTTTTAGTTTGTGGGAAAGACCACTAATACCAAGTTAATTATTAATAAATTAATCTGTGAATTCAGGGGAATTTATTTGTACGATGTACGATGAGAATTTAGCGCGTGTAGCACTTCAGGCAGTCAAAGGGAAACTGAAAGAAGGACATAGAAGGATGACACAAAAAGCTCATCTCAGTGGGTCGGGCAGCATCTGTGGAGAAAAGGAACGGGTGACGTTTCGGGTTGAGACCCTTCTTCAGACTGAGAGTCAGGGGAAAGGGAAACGAGAGATATAGACCAGGGGGTCCCAACCATTTACCCCACACCTTTAATAGCACATAACAATGTTATTTCACTTATTTATGAACAACTAATGATGAACAGTTACCGTGGTACCTGAACCAAACACAGTCAGTCAATGAGAAAATAAATGTCCAAATCCAGAATCAACAAATGTATACATTTACCCCAGGTTGGGAACCCTTGATATAGATGGTGATATAGAGACATATGGAATACATGAATAAAAAATATACAAACAAGTAACAATGATAAAGGGCCTTTGTTAGCCGTTGCCTAGGTGAAAACGGGTTACCGACAATGAGACTCAACACGATGGCTCTGATACTAGCACAACAACTTAATGGGGGATGGGGGGGGGGGGGGGGGGGGGGGGGGGGGGGGGGGGGGGGGATGCAGGGGTTACTTGAAGTTAGAGAAATCACTCTAAAGAAGGGTTTCGGCCCGAAACGTTACCTATTTCCTTCGCTCCATAGACGCTGCCTCACCCGCTGAGTTTCTCCAGCATTTCTGCCGGCTCTTCATACCGCTGGGTTGCAAACTACCCAAGCGAAATATGAGGTGCTGTTTTGTGTCTGTCTTTGGTTTAAACCAACATCTGCAGTTCCTTCCTCCACATAGAAGGCGTTGGTGGTTGGGGTGAAACGTGAGGACATGGGTTGGGGCTGGGGAGGAGCATTAATGCTGACATGATGCTGTTGCCACATTGTTTTTTTTGCAGTTTCACATTACAAGAAATAGTCAATTATTAGGGGCCAGCGAGGCAGCAGTCACATGCGAGACGGAAGAGGATTGAGGGATGAAATGAAACAAAATGAAAGCGGTAAATTGGAAATTAGGGATTGGAGGAGGATAAAAATAACAGGCAGACAAAATAAAACTGAATCGAGTTCTGACAGTAAGAAAGTTGAGAGAAAGCACACCGCGGAGATTGCAGATTTTTATACTCCAGTTACCCCCTTGAGGGTTAGAGAAGGGGATGAGCAGGTAAGTTATGGCGGAAAACTGCCAGTGAAATAGCTTTCACATTCATAGAATGCACTTAAGATGCACAAAACTGAGATTAGACCCCACAGGCTAACCCAGCCCATCAATGCAAAAATGCATATCCCGTTCACTGATGAAAAATAGCCATTGAAACAGAACAAATATAAATCTTCCAACCTATACACCATCAGAGGGAGCAGATAGCTGACACGTTAACAGTTCCCCACTCTTCCCTGGTTTGTGTGGAACTCCCACAACAACAGCAACTTATATTTATATGGCATCTTGAAGGATAGTAAGTTGCTCGAAAGCTCCTTGAGGACTCTTATCAGAGAAAATGTAATACCAAGGCAGCTAATGCTTTATGTCAAATACATGGGTTTCATGGAGCTTGGTGCAGAGCGAGGGTTCAGAGGGGAAATTTCTGATCCGAGGCAGCTGAAGGCATAACCTCTGAACATCAAGAGGAGAATGGACTCCCCGGCAATCATTAAGCACGTTATGGATGTAAACGAACACAAGAGTATTCTTGTCCGCTCAAAGTCAGCGGCCAACTGTGCTCAAATTGTCATCCCAGTAGCCTGTGCTCCTCTAAAGACAGCCTGTGTACATTCCCTCCACTGACCACAGAGGACAAAGGTTTAAGGTGAAGGGGAAAAGATGTAATACGAATCTAGTAGAATTTAATAGGGCGGCACGCTGGTGCCAGCGGTAGAGTTGCTGCCTTACCGCGCTTGCAGCGCCAGAGACCCGAGTTCGATCCCGACTACGGGTGCTGTCTGTACGGAGGTTATATGTTCTCCCCGTGACTGCATGGGTTTTCTCCGACATCTTCGGTTTCCTCCCACACTCCAAAGACGTACAGGTTTGTAGGTTAATTGGCTTGGTATAAGTATCAACTGTCCCTACTGAGTGCAGGATAGTGCTAACGTGCAGGGATCGCTGGTCGGTGCGGAATCGGTGGGCCCAAGGGCCTGTTTCCGCGCTGGATCTCTAAACTAAACTAAATCTGAGAGCTAACTTTTTCAAACAAAGGGCGGTGGGTTGTATGGAACGAGCTGCCAGAGGAGGTAGTTGCGACAGGGACTATCGCAACGTTTAAGAAACAGTCAGACAGGTACACGGACTGGACAGGTTTGGAGAGACATGGGCTAAACGCTGGCAGGTGGGGCTAGTGTAGATGGGACATGTTGGTCAGTGTGGGCAAGTCGGGCTGAAGGGCCTGTATCCACGCTGTATGACAGAATGACTCTATTATGTTTCGCATCCTCTGTATACCGGAGGAACGTGGAGATTCATCTCTAGTCAGTAGCTTAAATGTATGTTCTACGCCTCTGAAATTCAGTAACATTCATGCTAATGGAAGAAGAGGAATGGTTTATTAGTACGGATTTCAGGGGTTATGGGGTGAAGGCAGGAGAATGGGGTTGAGAG
The DNA here is from genome assembly GCF_028641065.1 of Leucoraja erinaceus. Lineage (NCBI taxonomy): Eukaryota > Metazoa > Chordata > Chondrichthyes > Rajiformes > Rajidae > Leucoraja > Leucoraja erinaceus. Next base: position 8,134,018 of record NC_073406.1, on the reverse strand, counting down.
GGAAGGATAGATCAGCCATGATTGAATGGCGGAGTGGACTTGATGGACCAAAAGGCCAAATTCTGCCCCTATCACTTATCAACTAATTGCAAACACCAATCGGATTCAGGAAATCTGCCTGTTCTCCTCACCTACTCTCCTGTGTAATCCTCCCCCAGCCCGTGCTCTCTGTCTCCCCTTTCAGATTGTGAACCACATGTTTCGACACAAACTATGAACCATGTACAGTCCTCCCTACACCATGTAGTATGTTTCATAGAATGACAGAGAGTCTGGGGCTCATGTTGTCGACCTCCCCGCGGTGAGCCCTGTCAACGGACCTCAATCAGGAGAACAACAACATACATAGACAGCAGCAGCAGCGCAGCAGCAGCGCAGCAGCACCGCAGCCTGGCGCCAGCCCGGAGCGTGCGCCCTGTTTAGGCCGGGCACCTACGGATGTCGAACCGGATGGCATCACCCTGCTGCAGACTTCTGCTGCCTCAAACGCACGAAGATAGAGAGTCTTAAAGCACAGCACAGAAACAAGGCCCATTGGCTCATCGTGTCCCAAGCCAAACATCAAGTAGCCATCCATACTTAACCCATTCACCAGTACCTGGTTTGTGTGCCTTCTGAAGCCCTGGTGATTCTAGTTTTTTTCCCTGAGATAGATAAACGTTGCCTGTAACCCCTCCCTTATATTTCATGGTCAACAATATAAAAACTCATCTCCTATCTCCTATTTGCTAACCTCTCTCTTGCTCCTTTATCTTTCTTACTTTTCTTCCTCACTATCTCTTTCTCTTTTTATACACACTACACGTTCTTCTACTCTCTATTATATTTTTCTCTCTCATTTCTTTCTTTAAAAAAAAAGAAAAAAAAAGAAGTTGTACAGAGAATGTATCATGTCAACATATATTTGGCACCTGAAAAGAGGTACCACTCTGTATTGTACTTACTTCTAATAAATAAAATTAAAAAATATATATTTCTGTTTTCTAGACAGCTACTTTCAGTCAACCCATTTTGATTCACAAGGAGAGGGTAGATTGCACTGCTGATCAGGGAGACCATTACAACAGTACTTATTATACTGTTAATCTAGTATATATTAATATTATGTTAATATATAGTCCTGAAGGGATTCGTCGATTAAGCTACACCTGTAGGAAGGGCGACAGACTTATTCCAAGTTGTGGACGGCACTTTTTACAAGATGCTCCACCATGACTCATCTCGTCTACTCTTGCCAACATCTACCGCAGCCATGACTACTGCCTCCAAGAATGAAAAAGGCTTAAACCACTCGTGGACATCACCATCTCTGTGAGCCTCCCTGGTCACACACTGCCCTGATAGGGAAATATATCGCCTATCTTTCAATAGCACCGGCCTAAATCCTGGAGTTCTTTCCTCAGCGACACTGCGGAATACCTTCGCCAGAAGAAAGGCAACAACCCGTGGCGGCACGGTAGCGCAGCGGTAGAGTTGCTGCCTTACAGCGCCAGAGGCACAGGTTCGATCCTGACTACGGGTGCTGTCTGTACGGAGACTGTTCGTTCTCCCTGTGTGGGCTTTTCTCCGGGATCTCCGGTTTCCTCCCACACTCCAAAGACGGACAGGTTTGTAGGCTAATTGGCTTGGTATAACTGTAACTTGTCCCTAGTGTGTGTAGGACAGTGTAAGTGGGCGGGGATCGCTGGTTGGCGCGGACTTGGTGGGCCGAAGGGCCTGTTTTCATGCTGTATCTCTAAACTGAACTGGACCCGAGTAAGTGGCTCGCCACCACCTGCTTAAGCGCAGCCAAAGATGGAGTAAAAGACGGAAAGTAGCCAGATTCTGAAAAAAATATTTGATTAAATAGAATTAACAGTGGTCACACTGCACTTTGCAAAATCATCAATTTTCAAACAGGTAGCAGTGCAGTGAGCAATGCCGTACTCTGGATTGTTGAGTCTTAGTTGTACGGAAATCACCTGTCACTGCCCACTACTTCTGTAGAGTTATTTGTATTTTCCAGTTGGTAATTCCAATGTATTAACCATTCTGCCCCTCCTCAGAGTCTGCTTCACCTGCATGTTTTGAATCTCCACTTCTGGTTCCTGAGAATAGCGAGCGGCCCTGTCCTCACGAAACGCCATTTGCCAATCTCAGTATCCCCCCCCCCCCCCCCTTTAGTTTCTGTTTTGTAGCCAGGCTGCTCGCAGTCTGGGGAGAGGGCCCACAATGGGCGGGAGGGAGGGGGGGTGACACACAGCTTACACTTGGGCCACAACCGACATCCCGACTGAACCCTTAGTTGTACCAACAGCATTTAATCAATCTCAAAGGGAGCGCTGTACAGCAATCCAATCCAGCGCTCCGAACATGACTAAACACGACATTCTCAGCAGGGTCTGAGCAAGTCGTGGATAATCTATTATTCATGAACACTCATATTTATAGTTCATTGCTCTTTTATTTGATAGAAAATAAGGAGCAGGGATCCCAGGCTGTCTCTATAGTCATGAATTAATACCTAAAATGTGTTTGAATTTTTACTTCTCTATCGATCTCCCCGTAGTTGTGGGTATATCGGCCATTTTTCAGATAACAATCTCCCTTGTGCATTTTATTTTAAAGGGTTTTGTTCTTTTTCCTTCGCATCTCCTGCTGGTGCTGACAAGTTGTTTAGCCCTGTGTTTCTCTGCATCTACTAGGAATGCCTGCGAGTGGAAGGCAGCCATGTTGACTGTGGAAGGCATCACGGCCGTACATAATCCTGCACCCCCCCCCGGCAAATATCCGCGCGTGCTAATCTCGAACCAGGAGCCACGGCTGGAGCACTCCCCCCTCTGTATCGCAGGGGGATTAATGCCCGCACCTCAGCTACCGCAGCACCGACCAGCAATTTAGTTTAAGAAAGAACTGCAGATGCTGGAAAATCGAAGGTACACAAAAAAGCTGGAGAAACTCAGCGGGTGCAGCAGCATCTATGGAGTGAAGGAAATAGGCAACGTTTCGGCCCGATGCTGCTGCACCCGCTGAGTTTCTCCAGCTTTTTTGTGTACCAGCAATTTAGTTTTGTTTAGTTCAGAGATACAGCGCGGAAACAGGCCCTTCGGCCCGCCGAGTCCGTGCCGGCCAGCGATCCCTGCACATTAACACTATCCGGCACACACTAGTGACAATTTCTTGTCACATTTATACCAAGGCAATGAACCTACAAACCTGTATGTCTTTAGCATGTGGGAGGAAACCCAAGATCTCAGAGAAAGCCCACGCGGTCACGGGGAGAACGTACAAACTCTGTACAGACAAGCAACTGTAGTCCGGGTCGAACCAGGGTCTCTGGCACTGTAAGGCAGCAACTCTACTGCTGCACCACCATGCCGCCTTAAATTGAACATTATCTGCAGGATCTGGGCTGCATTGGACAATGGTTAGCCCCCAAGGCACAGCCATCATTCCCCCCTCATTTTCAGATAGGTTTGTAGTCTCCACACAACCCCCAGGTTAAAGTGTTCTTTAGTTTCACATGATAAGGCAGGTTTCTGGTTTCCCCTGCATGGTGGCTCAGCGGTGGAGTTGCTGCTTTACAACGTCAGAGTTCGATCCCGACTACGGGTGCTGCCTGTACGGAGTTTGTACGTTCTCCCCGTGAGCTAGTGGCTAGTGTGTTAGAGTAGTGCTAATGTGCGAGGATCGCTGGCCAGTGTGGACTCGGAGGGCCGAGGGGCCTGTTTCCGCGCTGCATCTCTGAACTAAACTAAACCTGCAGTGTTAGCAGCATCCTCCCCCACAGTGAGGAAAGCCGCGCTCTCTCATGTAGAAAGGCCTTCGCACTCCCACTGTCAGACAGCCACCTCCGCCTTGCCCCACAGCCTCATGCATGAACAATGGGCACCAGAGTGAGATGGGGGATTTAAACTCGCATTCCTGGGCTCATTCACGGTGCACGGCAAGCACGAGGAGAGATGGGGGAAGGACGTGGCATGAAAGAAATAAAACAGGCTCTTTTGGGATTGGGAGGGAAGGCTGACAGTGAAAGATGTTTTGTAGTTGTGGCAGGTACCAGAAACCATCATCATTACAAAATCAAAGCAGAAACACTTCTTTCCAGTGCCTGCAGACCAGGGGAGAGAATGTATTAATAAATATGTTCTTGCTGTACAACCTGTACACATAGAAACCAGGACAGTTTCAGCTAGGGAGTCCTTTGGCAATATGTCTCCTTTGACCCAAGCAGCTAAATTTAGCACAATCTGCTGGTGGAATCTGGATGCAGTTGAAGTTTGATGTCGGAAGATTTCCCTATATCCCTCCCCCTTATAGACTGTTGAAGTGTAGCTGGGATTTGTGTGTCTGTGTTCATTACAAATCAGTACCCATGCTGCAGTGCACAGTGTTTGCTATTCAGAGCAACAGCTTACAGACTCATCATAAAGTGCTTTTTTATTATATATATCTTTTTTTTTTAAAAGAGACAATTTGCATATTCAAAAGAACTCAAAAGAAATTTGCATGCAAAACCCAGAGGCCTCTGCTTGCAATCTGTCACCCTTCACTGGGTTTAATTTTGTAACCTTCTCAAAAGCCAGATAGTTGCTACCAATGTATTGCAATCAGTTTGTCTACACAGAGTACGCATAGCTTTCATTCAACTCAACCTGGCCCACAAACTTTCAATTTAATAGCAAATAGAATTAAATGTTTCAAATTTGAAATAAAGGCAAAAAGATAAGATTCAGCCTCTCTCCTCCACTATCTCCACCCCCACTGTGAACCAAGCAATCTGTGTCAGCACTGTCAATAATTCCATGTATATAGTGGCCTTCACAATCCTGATGTACTTTGTGCCGATGAAGTAATTTTAAAGGCTGGTCAATGTGACAATGGAGAAAATGAATGATCTATCTGTGCCTGGCAAAATCCCACACACATTGAGTGACCCTGACCATGGAAACAGGCCCTTCAGCCCAACTTGCCCACACCGGCCAACATGCCCATCTACCTGCGTTTGGCCCATAACCCTCTAAACCTGTCCTCTCCATGTTCCTTTCTTCAACGCTGCGATAGTACCTGTCTCAGCTACATCCCCCAGCAGCTCGTTCCGTACACCCACCACCCTTTGCATGAAAATGTTACCCCATCAGGGGGTTAATGTAAGCGAATCTGAAATGAATATTTCTCATCTGTATTCACTAATGAAAAGCGTGACTATGCATCAGTATTTATTAAAGTGACATGCACAAGGGGGACAGGGTGCACCTGAATTGGAGGGGGGAGGACCAATATCTTTGTGGGGAGATTTGCTCATGTTCTATGAGGGAGGGTTTAAACCAGTCAGGGCATGACTGGTGAGACTCAGAGCAGTGGTGTTGCAAATGAGAAGGTTGTAGCAAATCGAGATTCCCCGTCATACCACCACATGGCACTAGGGGCATTAAGTATAAGACGTGCGGCAGCTTTATTGGCCTAGCTGCATTTGGAGTATTGTGTGCAGTTGTGCTTGTCCCATTACAGGAGGAATGTGGAGGCTTTGGAGAGGGTGCAGAAGAGGTCCTCCTGAATTTGGAAAGTATTAGCTATATGAAGAAGTTGGACAAACTCGGATTGTTTTCTCTGGGTCAATGGAGTTTGAGGGGCGACCTGATAGAGGTTTATGAATTGATGAGAGGCATAGATGGGGTGGGCAGTCAAACCCTTGTTCCTGGAGAGGAGATGTCAGAGAGCAGAGGGCATAGAATGAAGGTGAGAGGGGCAAAGTTTAAAAGAGGTGCACCAAGGCAAGTTTTTTCACACACACACACACAGGTGGTTGCGTGGAATGCACGGCCAGGTTTGGTGATGGAGGCAGATACAATAGTGGCATTTTACAGATTTTTGGATAAGCACATGGATATCCAGGAAATGGAGGGATATGGATCACGTACAGGAAGAGGGGATTAGTTTAACTCGGAGCGGACATTGTGGGCCAAAGGGCCTGTTCCAATGCTGTACCGTTCTGTGTAAATCCTCTCACAAGGAATGGCCCTTAACTCCAGTAATGCTGGCAAAGAAACAACAAATATTTACAGTCAGATCTCCAGATGTCCCTGCGGACTCTGGATCTGCTGGTGCAGAAGTCCCCAACCAGCTGATTTCCAGTTATGAGAGTCACCAAAAACGCCTCTTATCAAATGCATGGAGTAAATTCTTGTTCGTCTTTTTCTGCAGCCCGACTCTGGTTTAAGTTCGACACTTCAGAGAGCAGAGCAGCATCCATTCCATTATTTGACATCTGTAAGGAAGTACAATCATGGGCTGCCAGAGGTCCAGGGCCGGGTCAGGTCAGCGACTATGGTCCTGTGTTCAGTAAAGGACCATCCTACTGATCTAAGATTGACACAAAATGCTGGAGTAACTCAGCGGGTCAGCATCTCTGGGGGAAAAGGAACAGGTAACGTTTCAGGTCAAGACTCATCTTCAGGTGACCTCCTGACTTGCTTTAACCCACAGTCTGTAAAATGGTCACAATGTCATCAGGCAGGAGTCATTAAGGGACTGTTATCCAGTTCTAGCTGGGCATTCACCACTTCAAGGGCAACTAAGATCCGGCTTGGCTGCAGACTGACGGTGGAATGGAAACTAACTGGCCTGGTTTACAGCCAGGCCTCCTGCCACTTCTGGGACCTTTTCCAGGAAGAAGCCCGCGAGACCTTGAAGCCCACATGCTCCAACTGATAGAAACATAGAAACATAGAAAATAGGTGCATGTGTAGGCCATTCGACCCTTCGAGCCTGCACCGCCATTCAATATGATCATGGCTGATCATCCAACTCAGTATCCTGTACCTGCCTTCTCTCCATACCCCCTGATCCCTGTAGCCACAAGGGCCACATCTAACTACCTCTTAAATATAGCCAATAACTGGCCTCAACTACCTTCTGTGGCAGAGAATTCCAGAGATTCACCACTCTCTGTGTGAAAAATGATTTTCTCATCTCGGTCCTAAAAGATTTCCCCCTTATCCTTAAACTGTGACCCCTTGTTCTGGACTTCCCCAACATCAGGAACAATCTTCCTGCATCTAACCTGTCCAACCCCTTAAGAATGTTGTAACTTTCTATAAGATCCCCCCCTCAATCTTCTAAATTCTAGCGAGTACAAACCGAGTCTATCCAGTCTTTCTTCATATGAAAGTCCTGACATCCCAGGAATCAGTCTGGTGAACCTTCTCTGTACTGCCTCTATGGCAAGAATGTCTTTCCTCAGATTAGGAGACCAAAACTGTACGCAATACTCCAGGTGTGGTCTTACCAAGACCCTGTACAACTGCAGTAGAACCTCCCTGCTTCTATACTCAAATCCTTTTGCTATGATGCAGATTTAGCCTCAGTGTTGGGGCAGACACACTGCATGGAGTTGTTGGCCTGTGGCCTAATAAGCCTGAGTTCTGATCTGCAGACACAGGGCCCAAGTTCTGATGCACACACGCATGGACCCTCAAGTCCTGGTGTTCCTGCCCAGATCTCTACATTCACAATATACAGACGATGAAGCGTAAAATCCTTCAGGTACACCTGCAGCGATTCTAATACATGAATTAAAGAAATCACTGATCCCATTAGTTTAATGGACTAAATGAGCCTCTGAATTTCCTGAACAGCGGCACCATGCATCAAGAACTCAGGCCCCCAAATTCTCGGAGGATCTCCACTTCACTGGTGTCGACAATGAGATGCAGGTCACCCTGACATTTGATGTGAGTAGGTGACATTTCATTCCGCATTGCTCCAAAGTCACTCCTGCAAACAACCAGGGGTCACCTCCAGGAAGGGTCTCGATGCTGCCTGTCCTGTCCCACTGAGTTACTCCAGCTTTTTGTGTCTATTTTTACGCTCTTCACATCAAGGGCCTGACGAGGTTTTCCTGCACTCCCACATGTCCAAGTCCTCCTGGCATATTGACCAGGACTTCATGTGGGAGCAGTGGATTGGCACAGTGGAGTTGCTGCCTCTCAGTGCCAGAGACCCGGGTTCGATCCTGACTGTGGGTGCTTGTCTGTACGGAGTTTGTACCTTCTCCCTGTAACCGCGTGGGCTTTCACCGGGAGCTCCGGTTTCCTCCCACACTCCAAAGACGTACAGGTTTGTAGGTTAATTGGCTTTGGTGAAGATTGTAAATTGTCCCGAGTGTGTGTTGGATAATGTGCTGGTCTGCGCCAACTCGGTGGGCCAGAGGGGGGTTGTTTCCATGCTTCATCTCTAATCTAAAAATCTAAACCTTGGACATATCCTGTGCATTGCTGGTGTATGGCAGCCAGTGGCAGAGTGGCAGTAGGGCCGATGTCTTTCTCTGAGGATGTGAGCAAAGTGCCAAGGACTGTGCTAAATCAGATGAAATACTGTCGGGAATAGTGCAGCCCCTTGAAACCAATGCCAAAGGCCATAGTGCCGAGCAGCTCAGAGAGGAATGTTTATTCTTTGAGTGGAAAGTGATGCAGTGTGCATTCAAGGTCGGCAGTATGAAAGAATGGTGAGATGTGAACCATCCTCATACACTGGTGGCAGTCTTGAACCACAAACTATTGTGACAATTAGAGCCATGGAAGCTATTTGGCAGTGTCTGCCAAACCCAGCAATCTCCACCAACTGGAGTTTACATGGAAAACACCACCTTCTTCAAGGAGAAGTGACCTCATCACATGTCTTAAGGAATAAGGAATAGCTTGCAATCTAAGTGACAGCCTGCCAACAAGCACATTATACTGATATTTGAAGATATTCTGCACGTTTGCCTTTTTTGTTGTTGAAAATCCTACTGATTTGCATCAGTAATGATCAAGTATCTTCAATCAAACCTGAGAGATCAAAGGAGGACTAGAATGAGAATGTGTATAAAATCATGAGAGGGTTAGATCGGCGAGATGCACAGAGTAAGGGAATCGAGGACCAGAGGACAAAAGTTTAAGGTGAAGGGGAAACGACTTAATGGGAATCTGAGGGGCAACCTTTTCACACAAAAGGTGGTGGATGTATGGAACAAGCTGCCAGAGGAGGTAGTCGAGGCAGGGACTGTCGCAACGTTTAAGAAACAGTTAGACAGGTGCATGGATCGGACAGGTTTGGAGGGATATGGGTCAAACGCGCCAGCAGGTGGGACTAGTGTGGCTGGGACATGTTGGCCGGTGAGGGCAAGTCGGGCCAAAGGGCCTGTTTCCACGCTGTGTGACTCTAGGACTCTAAACAAACATGAAATTAAGACCGGAGGCTGTTTATTACATCCACAAGGAACAGCCACGCTGACACTGACAGGTCTCACCCTCAGTTCAGCCATTACACCGCAACCACAAACCTCTCTCCACCTCCGCAAATGAAAACTTACGGAAGGTCAGTAGTTAATTTTAAAATCAAAAACTGATACTTTTTTTGACGATGACGGCTATTAAGGAACACGGTGGGGGGAGAGGGGGAGGGGGGGTGAGTCGGATACATGGAGTTGGGTCACAGCTTGGGCGGTGGAACGCATTGGAGGGGCTGAGTTGCCTCGTCCCCGCTTCTACGCTCTTTGCAAGCGCACGGATCAAATCAAAGTCTCATGTAATGAAAATGGTCGTGTGGCAGGCGAGGTGAATGTCAAAGCAACCGAGAGAAATGGCAATATTACCCAGAGACCGATGTGCAGCCACAATATAAATGCATTTATACACCTTTCATTTGTTTTCATTCTATTACATCTCTGACAAGTTGTTGACATTTTCTGTTCATCTCCAAGGAGACAAGGTCAATAGTAAATGTCAGTTTAATTTTTTTTTTGTTTTTACTGCTATTTAAAGGGACAAACCGTGAAGACTGCCTGCCTGCCTGCCTGCCTGCCTGCCTGCCACTTGTTTTTCTGTTCTGGTGTACTGCTCGTTGTACAAAAGCCTCGATATCCGTCCCAAGGCTCCCCGCTTCAACCGCTTCACCCCAAGAAGATTGCGGTTGCCGTTGCCGCCCGCACCACTACCTGACAGTGAGCCACCCTTCAGTACTTCAGTAAAGTCAGTCTTCAGATGGGGCAATGAACCTCTCAGGTGGGGGAGGGGCCTGAACTACTATCTACCTCATTGGTGACCCTTGGACTATCCTTGATTGGACTTTACTGGCGTTACCTTGCACTAAACGATATTCACTTATCCTGTATCTGCACAATGTAAATGGCTCGATTGTAACCATGTTTTGTCTTTCCACTGACTGGTTAACACACAACACAAGCTTTTCACTGTACCTCGGTACACGTGACAATAAACTGAAGTGAACTGAACTGGGTTCATTGCCTCATCTGAAGACTCATCTGAAGCCCTCTCGTCCCCGGCAACATCCTTGTGAACCTTAAATCTTCGCTGCTCGCTTTACAACTCAACAGCATCCCTCCTATAGCCGGGTGAGCAAAATTGAACAAAATTTGCCAAACGCGGCTTCACCAACGTTGTCATAGCAGCAGAAGTAGGCCTGTCAGCCCATGAGTCTACTCCGCCATTCAAACATGACTGATCTATCTTTCCCTCCCAGCCTCAATCCCCTGCCTTCTCCCCATACCCTTGATACCTGTACCAATCAAGTAACTGTCAATCTTCCCCTTAAAAATATCCATTGACGGCCTCGACAGCTTTTCTGTGGCAATGAATTCCACTTATTCACCACCCTCCGATTAAAGAAATCCCTCCTCATCCCCTTTCCAAAGATACGTCCTTTTGTTCTGAGGCTACGTCCTCTGATTCTAGGCTCCCGCATACACTCTATCCAGGCCTTTCACTATTCGGTAAGTTTCAATGAGGTCTCCTTCATCCTTCTAATCTCCAGTGAGTACAGGTCCAGTACCATCAAATGATCTAACTTTCCAGAACAGGCTAACATATGGAACTTTATCAAATGTCTTGCTGAAATCCATACAGGCAACATCTAAGGCTTCGCCCACGTCAACCTTTTCGGTCACTTCTTCAAAATCAGATTCCTAAGACACGATCTCCCACGTAAAACAAACACGCTGACTATCCATAATCAGTCCCTGTCTGTCCAAATTTTTACAATCTTATCCCTCAGAATCATCTCCACGAACTTTTATTGTCAAATATCCCAATAAATAGATCAATTAAATTCTTACTTGCAGCAGCACAATAGAATATGTAAACATGAGCATATGACAAGCACACTGTGATGGTGGGTTTACACAATAGACAATAGACATAGGTGCAGGAGGAGGCCATTCGGCCCTTTGAGCCAGCACTGCCATTCAATGTGATCATGGCTGATCATCCACAATCAGTACCCCGTTCCTGCCTTCTCCCCACATCCCCCGACTCCGCTATCTTTAAGAGCTCTATCTAACTGCTGTTTCCGTGTGCACAGACAGACCGAAAAGGTCTCAACTCAAAACGTCATCGATTGCTTTTCTCCAGAGATGCTGTCTGACCCGCTGAGTTACTCCAGCTTTTTGTGTCTGTCTCCATGTGCTTCATCCCCTCTTACTTTGGGAAGGGATCCAGCACGGTAATCCCCGATCCATTCCAGACTGGAGGATACAGTGAGCCCTCCAACCCGGGGAGAAGTACAAGCATTCCACGGACAATAACTTTGATTAAAATTGTCTGTTTGACTAATGGAAACTGGCAGAAGTGGCCAGATATCTTCATGTTGATGCACAATCCCAAAGTGTTTTTGCAGCCCATGAAGTAATTTATTGACCGTCATTCAAACAACATATTTTCCCATGCCGAACACTTTAGAGCATAAAATGTCAAAGAACACTCTTAAAATTAAATCCCATTTGTGGAGAACTTGGTTGTCAATTTCCGCCCAACATGCTCCCACAGTGATAAACAATAAAGAGACATTGCTAGATGATCGGTTTTAATATTGATTAGTACTCTAATCGATGTTGGAGTAACGGATAATAATGTCAAATAATCTATTTCAGTGATACTTCAAGGATAAATTTTGACCCGGGACATGATGGGACTCAGAAGGTAGACAAAAGTGCTGGAGAAACTCAGCGGATGCAGCAGCATCAATGGAGCGAAGGAAATAGGCAACGTTTCGTCCCGAAACGTTGCCTATTTCCTTCGCTCCATTGATGCTGCTGCACCCGCTGAGTTTCTCCAGCACTTTTGTCTACCTTTGATTTTCCAGCATCAGCAGTTCCTTCTTAAACACATGATGGGACTCTCCTCCCCATCTGTAAAATAGATCCAAAGGATCTTTCATTAACAGTTAGCTGACTGGACTCAATTCAATGCCTTATCTGAAAAGTAGCACCTCTGATATTGCAACACTCGCTACCTACCACACTGAGCGAGTGTCTCAGACTACTCTGTGTCTCGTGTTGATGTGGAGACCTGGAGTGGGATCTGGGTCAATTAGTCTCTCATCCCCCAAAAACAACAGTGGTGCCATTTTATGGTGGAGGCCTTTCGCTTCTGCTCGAAATGCTGGGGTAACTGCTCCTCTGTGAGATGTAACTTGGGGCCCTAATCATCCCCTGCCTATCCTGTTAAATAAAAAAAAATCTTATCCCTCGGAATCCTCTCCATTAACTGTGGGCACTGTTGCTGGGTAGCACAGTGGTGCAGCGGTAGAGTCGTTGCAGCTCTTACAGCGCTGGAGACCCGGGTTCGATCCTGACTGCGGGTGCAGTCCTTACAGAGTTTTTACATTCATCCCGTGACAGTGTGGGTTTTCTGCGGGTGCTCCGGTTTCCTCCCACATTCCAAAGACATACAGGTTTGTAAGTTTTTAAGAAGGAACTGCAGATGCTGGAAAATCGAAGGTACACAAAAAAGCTGGAGAAACTCAGCGGGTGCAGCAGCATCTATGGAGCGAAGGAAATAGGCAACGTTTCGGGCCAAAACCCTTCTTCAGTCTATTTCCTTCAGTTGCCTATTTCCTTCAGTTGCTCCATAGATGCTGCTGCACCCGCTGAGTTTATCCGGCTTTTTTATGTACCTCAGGTTTGCAAGTTAATTGGCTTTGGTGAAAATTATAAATTCTCCCAAGTGCATAGGATAGTATGGGGTCTAGGCGGGCCTAAGGGCCGAAGTTTCCGCGCTGTATCTCTAAACTAAAATTAAACTCACACGTAAATTGTGAAAGAAAGAGAGAGAAACAAGAAAAAAAGGAATGCAGAAAAAAAGGATTGGCGAACTCCCTCACCAAAAGTTCCAAAACCCGAGAAAGGTATTCGATCAATCTCTCACAAAGAACTAACGACTGAGAATTTCACCCTGCTCGTCCAACAATGACAACTCCATGTTTGCAAAGTGCATTTGTGTTGACAAGCAACAATGGCAGATGCTGGAAATATGAGATAAAATTAAAAAAAAACTCATCGGGTCAGCTTGTGACTTTGTAAAAAGGAACATGGGTAATCTTTCTATTTCAATAGATGCTGCACGGCCTGCTGTGTCTTTGTGCATTTTCTATTTCTCGTACATAGAAACATAGAAAATTGGTGCAGGAGTAGGCCATTCGGCCCTTCGAGCCTGCACCGCCATTCAATATGATCATGGCTGATCATCCATCTCTTGGACCTTTGTGCTTTGTCTGGGTTGAAGTTTATTATTGTCACGTGTACTGAGGTACAGCGAAACGCTTGGTTTTGCATGCTATCCAAACAGTTCAGATATATCATACATAGATATAATCAGTTCAAACTCAAGTACGATAAAGATATTTGTCTTTATCTCATTCTGTAATAGTACACAAAATCCAGCAGGTGGCAGGCATGCAGCATTGTTTCTTCCAAGCAAGTGGCCAGATGGAGTAGGATGTACAATGCACTGGTGAACAAGCTCAGACCCTCTCCGAATTACATTTTCTGTTAACTCCCTCGTTGCTATTATAAATTCCCTGCGTTAAAAGCAGCATGGGTCTGCGACTGGTCCCCTGCCCCTTGTGTGCTCATTCCTTTCCCGTCTGGAATCCGTGTTTTCATTGCTACCCCTCCATTCCTCCCCGCCCTCCTGTCTGAATTTTCATCAAACCTGCTTTACAGAGGAATGCTTTCCATAGCAGTTCAGGGCAGTTGTGCCTTATTACAGGGTTGCAAATGGTGCGTGGCATCACAGAACATTAAGCCACTGCACTTTCTCTTCTCAGCCTGTTCTTCCCCTCACGACATTTTCTCAAAGACTCCCGCAAGGAAACGAAGGCACTCAGCCAGCACAGCCTGCGTGTTATTCTTCTTTAATTCCATTTTCATTCCTCTTTTTCTCCCCCCACAAGTTTTCTCCCTTCGTGTTACGATTCTCTCTGCCCTTGAGCTCCGTGGACATGACTTGTCCTTATGCCTACAAACCCCATTGAAAAAAATGTATCCAGTTTGAAGACGCGAGCTGGGACAATTCTCCACGATCCTTCGAAACAATGCCACGTACACTTTTCAACCGCGCGTCATATAGACCGTATTCCGTCCGCTACCCCATCAGAGAGACGGTGCCTCTGACAGTGCCCGTCGTGGCAATCTGGATTTTGTGCTCAAATCTCTGCAGCGGGAAACAAATTCGCAATCTTCCGTTTCGGAAGCACCAGCGCTCCCCACAGTTGATGCAGCCCAGCCTGCCTCCATTTCTCTCAACCTTCCCTCCAGTTGAGGTCGCCAACCGCAGACGCAGAAATTCCCGGAGGTTTCGCCACTTAATTCCAATCTCATCCCATCTCTCACCACCACCATGCCCATTCTCGTGGGGCAGCCAAACTGAAAACAAATAGCATCTCGACCAATTAGTGTCAGCCAGAGAACATATTTCCCCAATGCCCAACACTTTTGAGCATAGGATGTCAATGAAACATTAAAAAAAAAATTCAACGCTATTTTTCCGCATGATTTGCCCACAGTGGTGTCTCGGGCTCCAGGAGACTCCAGGGCAATCCAGCGTACAATGCCACGTAAAGGAGCACATTGGGAAGTATTGCTGAAGCTGACACTCACACATGGGTTTAAGCTGGCTGATCAGCTCCTCTTTCGACCACTTCGCCCATTCCTTCTTGTCGGTGTTGATGGAGCACAGTATCGGACCACAAGGCTTGCCACAGTCTTCGATGGCTGGTACATTCAGGTAATGGACCAATACAATGTCAGGGTTCTGCGAGAGACAAAAAAAAACAAACACAACTTTAGACATTGTGACCAAACCAGCAATAGAAGAAGGTAGACAAAAATGCTGGAGAAACTCAGCGGGTGCAGCAGCATCTATGGAGCGAAGGAGATAGGCAACGTTTCGTCCCGAAACGTTGCCTATCTCCTCCGCTCCATAGATGCTGCTGCACCCGCTGAGTTTCTCCAGCATTTTTGCGCACCTCCGATTTTCCAGCATCAGCAGTTCCTTCTTTAACAACAATAGAAGAATTTGATCTGCATGAACTTGAATCAAATGTATTACAAGTCAAGTCAAGTCAAGTCAAGTTTATTTGTCACATACACATACGAGATGTGCAGTGAAATGAAAGTGGCAATGCTCGCGGACTTTTGTGCAAAAGACAAACAACAAAACAACCAAACAAATTATAAACACAATCATACAGTAACACAATTCAACTGTAGGCCAGAACTGCCTGGGTGAAAGAACCAAAATGGGGAAGAGAGGAGGGCAATCCTGTGCTCAGGAATCCGCTGCACATCAAGATGGTGTAAGCAGATTCAAACGTGAGCTAAAAAAGCTTGCATGCATACATACATGAAAGAAGTATTGCTGTGCCAGGGGAAACTGTAACAGGTGTAATTGGCTACTAACCACATCTACAAAGTGATGAAGTTAGTGTAAGGCTGAGCAGAGGGGCACTAGGAGCCTGTGTGCCAGAAGCCAGGCTCCAGGACCGGCTATTTTAAAAATAAAGTGACTGGCAATCCCAGGGTTCTTTGAGTGGGCAGTAGGTAGGAGTAGGTTCGGCCTCGAGCCTGCACCGTTACAACACGATGGCTGATCATCCAACTGTTGCTATTGCCTTCTCTGTACCCCCAGAGAGGCTAAATAAATGAACTGGCCTATACCCTCTGTTCCAGAGATTACCGTCTGTGTGGTACGGAGATTTCCCCCTTATTAACTGTGAACTTCCCTAACATCGGGAACAACCCGACACCAGTCCAAAAACTGTAACAGTGTAAGTTTCTATAAGATCTCCCCTCAATCTTCTAAAGTCTAGCGAGTACAAGCCGACATCCCAGGAATCAGTCTGACCTTCTCTGGACTCCCTCTAGGCAATAATGTCATCTTCGGAGATTTGGAGACCAAACTGTACGCAATACTCCAGGTGTGATTCACCAAGAGGTATTTTGCAGGATTCACTATACTCAAATCCTTTTGCAATGAAAGCTAACATACCATTCGCCTTTACTGCCTGCTGCACCTGCATGCCTACGTGCAAATGACGCGCAAGTGGGACAGGACCTTTAGATAGCTATTTTAAAAATAAAGAGGCAATACTGGCAATCCGTGGGTTCTTTGAGTGGTAATAAAACTCCACTAATATATGAGTGTTTAGTTTAGTTTGACCAACAGCACGGAAACGGGCCCTGTGGCTCACCAAGTCCGTGTTGACCAGCGATCCAAGCAAAGCAAGAATTTCATTGTCCTTTCTGGGACACCTGACAATAAACTCTCTTCAATCTTGGATCTTGATCCCCCACACACCAACACCATCCTACAACACACTGGGGACAATTTACCATTATACCACGCCAATTAACCTACAAACCTGCGTGTCTTTGGAATGTGGGAAGAAACTGGGGCACCCAGAGAAAACCCACATAGGTCACGGGGAGAACGTACAAACTCCGTACAGACAAGCGCCCATAGTCAGGATCAAATCCGGATCTCGGACGCTTTAAGGCAGCAACTCTACCGCTGCGCCACCGTGCCGCCTCCAGTGTATTAGCCAGTGTAATACTCCAGAATCCTTTCATGATTAGCTCTGACTCCAACTGATGAGTATCATCCATTTTGTTATTTCTCTCTGTCTTTTTAACAGTATTTCTTTATTTTGCGTTTCAGAAACAGGGGAACCACTTTGAACGCCATCCTTCTTTGCTAGTCCCTAATCTCCCCTGAGACGGAGGGAGTGAGCTGCCTCCTTGAAATGCTGCAGTCCTCGTACTAAGGCTGTTCCCATAAAGTGTCACGAGTTCCAGGTATCTGATCAACAACTATGAAGAAACAGCCACATAATCCCAGGATGGCACATGGTCCAGGAAGGAGGTGATGATTGCATTTACAATCCCAGTTTTCCTAGGTTTCGGAGCCAGGGGGCTATGAGATGCTGTCAAAGTGTCAATCGTATTTCTACCTGTAATTTCCTTTCCATTCACCTGGAGCGACAAGAGAACCTGGATAATTCATAGTTTGCTTCCACTCCAATGAGCCGGCTGGTGAATGGTAATATTAAGGAGCAAAGTCCCATCTAGACACCCTATGGTTGGCAGTGGCAGCAATGAAACACATTGGGGAAAACACATTAGCCACAAACCACAGTGGTGGTGATGGAGGCTCTTATTTTTTATTAGAGTTCGTGTGCCTGCATTATTAAAATGTCTATATAGAAAGTCCCAAAGAGAAAGTCGTCAGGATAATACTGAACTGTGAGGCTATTTTTTTCTCTATCAGGGAACGCTGAAGAGCCAGAAGCTCTTTGATGCCAAGCTGTGAGCAAATGGAATTCTCTAAAATTATGAAAGTGATTTGATAAGGGGATTTAGGGGTTACATTACAAAACGCAGAATGTTAGCACGCAAGTACGGCAAGCTATGTGGAAGGCTGTTAGCGTGATGGCCATTATTGCAAAGTACGGAGAATAAAAGTGAGGAGTGGAGATCATTGCAATAGTGCTGATGAGACCATCTTGAGTAATGAATCATGTCGGAAGCAACTGCAGATGCTGCTTTACACCAAAGGTAGGCTCAAAATGCTGGAGTAACTCAGTGGGACGGGCAGCATCTCTGGAGAGAAGGAATGGGTGAAGACGTTTCAGGTTGAGACCCATCTTCAGAGTGAGAGTCAGGGGGGAGGGAGTCTAGAGAAATGGAAGGGTAAGGTGTGAAAACGAGAGATTTTCACACAAAAGTAATGTATAGTGTTTTGGTCACTGAATATAAGGACGGGTATGTTTGCCTTCGGGGTAATGTTGAGAAGCTTCATTAGGTTGACTCCTGGGATGAAGGGCTTGGTGCATGACAAGGGGTTGCGCAGGACTGGCCCACACTCACTGATGTTTGGACAATGCAGGGGGGCTAAAAAGGGGGGACTGCCAAGAGGGTGCTTGTAAAGAGAGTGCAGGAACCTAGAAACTGGGACATCGTTTCAGAACAAGGAGTTACCCATTTCAGATGAAGACGGGGAGGAATTTCTTCACTAAGCCAGTCATGAATGATTAAACTTCTCAACCTTAGAGAGTCGTGGAGTTGGAGTCGATGAACATATTCCAGGCACAGATTGACAGACATTAAAACTACTAAGGAGAGGAAAGAGGGGTAGCGTGAGAGAGACGTATTCAGGCCCATAAGGTCATAGGGAATAGGAGTAGAATTAGGTCATTTGGCCCATCAAGTCTACGCCATTTAATCATGGCTGATCTATCTCTCCCTCCTAGCCCTATTCTCCTGCCTTCTCCCCATACCCTGTAAGAATCTATATATCTCTGCCTTAAAAATATCCACTGACATGGCCTCTACAGCCTTCTGTGGCAGTGGCCAGAGCAGTCTCGAGCTGCCTATCCCTATTCCATCTGCCTAATCACAGCCTTTCAACAAATCTTCCCAACACACAGGTGTAAGATTTTCTTCTTCAAAGTGGATGGTCTCAGACTTGCCAGCATAGCCAAGTCTATTTGGCACAGTTTAGTTCATCAACGTAACCTGTTCATATCACTTTGTAATGTAATATTTTAAACGCAGACCTGGGCAAGGCCCCAGTAGTCAGGTCCTACTAATCCAAGATTTTGTGTATTTTCTCTGCTCCTGTTTTCCTGCTGCTCGTTTTCTCGGCAGGTCAACGATATGCCTTCAATTTCAGGAGCTTTAACTTTAGCTCAATTTCTTCTGGGCATTTCATTAAATTCCCCGAGACGTTTGCACAAATAACATCCATACACATTCCCTTATCCTACCACCCTGGTCACCCTTTTGAAAAAATTCAATCAGGTTCATCAGGCACGACCTGGCCTTTACAAACCCATGCTGTTTCCTTTGATCAACTGGACACTGGAAAGGTGTTCAGTCACTCCTGCCTTAATTATAAATCCCAGTAATTTCCCAGCCACAGATGTTTGGCTAACTGGTCTCCACTTCCCTGGTCCCCCCCCCCCCTCCCTGCCTCCCTCACCGTCCTTATATAATGGAATGACGTGCAAATCAAAAATAATAGTTTCTTCATGAATGAAGCACACAGAAAAGGTCACGTGGGAGAACTTTGGTTCTCTCTTCCCCACAGGCACAGAAAATGATCAAAAAGATAATGGAAGGCTGACCTTTATAACTCAGGGACTTTATAACCCAAGACCTAGAAGGATGAGGGGGTGGGGGGTCTCATTGAAACCTATCGAATAGTAAAAGGCATGGATGGAGTGGATGAGGAGAGGATGTTTCCACTAGTGGGAACAAGACTAAAGGTCATAGCCTCAGAATTAAAGGATGTTCCTTTAGGAAGATGAGGAGGGATTTCTTTAGTCAGAGGGTTATTCCACTCCTGTGGAATTATTTGCCACAGAAGGCAGTGGAGGCCAAGTCAATGGAATTTTAAGGCAGGGATAGATAGATTCTTGATTAGTACGGTGGCAATGGGTTATGGGGAGAAAGCAGGAGAATGGGATTCGGGGGGAGAGATAAATCAGCCAAGATTGAACGGTGGAGTAGACTTGATGGGCCGAATGGCCTAATTCTGCTCCTATCACTTCTGACCTTATGACCTTTATAGTTCAATGAGTTTATAATTCAGGGAGACAAGTTGGTGTCAAAGGCGTTTGGCATGCTTGATTCAAGGGGCTAGTGGAGTCAAGGGATATGGGGAGAAGGCAGGCACGGGTTATTGGTAGGGGACAATCAGCCATGATCACAATGAATGGCGGTGCTGGCTCAAAGGGCCGAATGGCCTCCTCCTGCACCTATTTTCTATGTTTCTATGAATCATCGAATACAAAAGTTGGGACATCATGATACAGCTGTACAGCTCATTGATGAGACCACATGAGGAGTATTGTATGCAGTTCTGGTTGCCCGGCAATAAGAACAATGTCTCCAATTGAAGAGATACACCAGCATATTGCCTGGGCTTGCGGGCTTGGATTATAGGGAGAGGAGGGATAGGCTGGGACCTTTTTCTTTGTAGCATAAGGGGCCGAGGTATACAAGATCCTGAAGGGCATGGATAAAGTGAGCACTCATAAGACCATAAGTGATAGGAGCGGAATTAGGCCATTCGACCCATCAAGTCTACTCCGCCATTCAGGAAGATTGACCGAACTTTATTGCCTTCCATCACAGTGACAAATGTTGATTCCAGAGTGGTGGATGCTTATGTTAATTTCTATTATGTGTTGTGTTTTTTTTATTCGTATGGCTGTATGGTAACCAATTGGTGCCATGTAACAATATATGTGAACTTGAACTTGAATCATGGCTGATTTGTCTCTCCCTCCTAACCATATTCGCCTGCCTTCCCCCCTTAACCTCTGACACGCATACTAATCGAGAATCTATCTATCTAGGCATGTTTTTCATCCATCTGGAATGAGCCGCCAAAGGAAGTGATAGAGACGGATACTTTTAAAAGGCATTTGGACAGATATACGGGTAGGATGAACACAGAGGGTGATGGCAAATGGAAACAAATGCGACTAGGTCAATAAGCCAACTTGGTCAGTATGGACAAGGTGGGCCAAAGGGCCTTTTCCTGTGTTTAAGAAGGAACTGCACAAAAGGTACACAAAAAAAGCTGGAGAAAGTCAGCGGGTGCAGCAGCATCTCTGAAGCGAAGGAAAATGGCAACGTTTCGGGCCGAAACCCTTCTTCCTGTGCTCAGCTGCTCCGTGACTCTGACTAGAATGCAGGTGAGTAAAGTTATGCTCGAATGAAACAGAACCCTGGGTCGGCCAAACAAGAAGTACTCAAGTTGAGTATCCTCAGAAGGATACATTAACAATGGAGGGAGTATACCGTCGATTTACCAGAACAATATGAACATTCGTGTGTTAAATTATTCAGAAACAAAAACAATCTAGCGCTATATTCCTATGAATTTAGAAGAGCTGGGATGACTCAAAAGTGATTCAAAGACATGAATAGATCCCAAGAGCAGTGGGAGATAAAATATTTTCGCTATTTGGGGATTTGAGGATTGGGAAAGAGAATACAAATTAGAGCCGAGCCCTTCATGTGGGAGAACTTTGGATCTCTCTTCCCCACGTCGCGGGCTATGGTTGATCAATCATTGACGGTAAATCTGAGAATGACGACATTTTTCTCAGCTAATGGTGCAGCGGTGCAGCCTTACAGTGCCAGAGACCCGGCTTTGATCCTGACTACGAGAGCTTGTATGTACGGAGCTTGTACGTTCTCCCCATGACACACAGGCCCGTGGGTTTCCTCCCACACTCCAAAGATTAATAGGTTAATTAACTTGGTAGAAATGTGTCATTAGTGTGTGTGTAGAGTAGTGTTATGCCCCTGTCCCACTTAGGAAACATGAACGGAAACCTCTGGAGACTTTGCGCCCCACCCAAGGCTTCCATGCGGTTCCCGGAGGTTTTTGTCAGTCTCCCTACCTGCTTCCACTACCTGCAACCTCCGGCAACCCCCTGCAACCTCCGGGAACCGCACGGAAACCTTGGGTGGGGCGCAAAGTCTCCTGAGGTTTCCTAAGTGGGACAGGGGCATTAATGTGCGGGGAATCGCTGGTTGGTGCAGACTCGGTGGGCTGAAGGGCCTGTTTCCACGCTGTATCTTTAAACTAAACTAAACAAAACTAAAAAGTAATTCTCCTGATCCCATCTTCCTCTTCACAATCCTTGGGCATGAGGGCAGTTCCAGTCGACTCAGCGAACACTCTGGGTGTTCCCAGAATGTTCTTGGCTTTGTTTTTATTTTAACTGTCGTGAATTAGAAATCTGTGCCTCTTCTTTCAAGTTTCCACAAAGGGCCACACCTGCACCCTAACTCCAGCCCTCGTCTCCCACCGTCCACCGCACTGTCTCCCCGCACATCGTCCTATGAGCGAACAAGCCCAGCACGGAGGAGGAAGCCTGACGCTGTCAGGTTAAGCCAGAAGACTCCGAAACAAATGTTCTCAACCTTCCCCTTCGATCGCAATCAACGCGCAACCTGGTCGCAGCTGAGTTTGGGAGGAATGCAATTAACATCTCCCCAACAGCACATCAGGAAATCGAGGAGTTATATATTACAACAAAACCATCGGCAGGTTCTTATTGTGGGGGCTCACAGAGTCATCGCACCGATGTTACCAAGAAGCACTGGTTGCCATCGTGGTACCTTGTACAAGACAGTTACCTGGATACCAGCACATTGTCGCTATAATGACAAAAGAGTGAGTTTACTTTGTAACTTGCTATTCCCTCTTTTATTATTTTCCAACTGATATGGGTTACCATGGAAACTGAAAGACTGGTTTGTAAAGGAAGCTTTGCACTTCTGCAAACTGGTCGTGGCGCTAGCCTGGTTGCTTGGCCGCCCAGGTATTATTGCTTTATTATTAGTCCTTGGCTCTGAGCTGTGGTCGATCACACGCTGGAACCTCTCTCTGCTTTCTTCCTCCCCTTTACTCAGCAAAGCTGAGACATGTATGTCGACATAAACTGGAAAGCAACACAGACCAGGAGCCAAGTCCGGCACTTTCCAATCGACATGAAACCGAGGGGCGTGAGGAGTTCTGGAGACTGAGATTCAACAAAGTTTCTTCCACATTACCAATGTTCATTCGTAGATTAATCGGCCAATGTAACTCTAATGTGTGGGGAAGTTGATGGGGATGGAGGGAAATTACAATGGGGCAACTACAGAATCAGTATAAACGAGGGTTTTATGTCCAATGTGGACTTCATAAGCTCTAGGAGCAGAATTAGGCCATTCGGTCTTTCAAGTCTACTCTGCCATTTAATCATGGCTGATCTATCCTTCCCTCTCAACTCCATTCTCCTGCCTTCTCCTTCCTGCTTTCTCCCGCCTTCTCCCTATAACTCCTGACATGCTTACTAATCAAGAATATGTCAATCTCCGCCTTAAAGACACCCATTGGCTTGGCCTCCACAGTCGCCTGTGGCAATAATTTCCACAGATTCACCACCCTTGACTTAGTACACCCTTCTGTACTGTACGTCTCTGTGTATATGTCTTGTTTCTTTCTGCGCAAGGGCTGCTTGACTGGCCGGGAATTTCCCAGCTTTTCTATTCCATTGTTCTATGATAGTGGGAAAACTATGGGACAAAGGAGGGGTGAGAATAGCGAGTCTTCAGTTCAACACTGTGAGGGTACAGAAGCAAGCAGAGCATGAAGGACGTGGTACCTACAATGAAGAGGGAGGATATCGGAAATGAAAGACCATAAATATAAGGCGATCGTTAATAAACCCAAAAGGGAATTTGGGTGAATCTTCTTCGAGTGAGGAATTCATCACCTTCGGGAGTGGGTGCGGAGAAGGGTGGAGATGCACTGAAGAGGAAGTTGGAAAAGTATGCGAGGGGGAAAGGAAAAAAATAGATATGCTTGCTGACAGAGTGAGGTAAGATAAGATGGGAGGAGGCGTGTGTTGAATGTTAAACCCCGGCACATACCAGTTAGGCAGAAAGACCGGTCTCTCTGCTGCTTTTCCCAATGTAATCCTCAGCAGAAAAATCAGATGTAAAAATCAGCAGAATGAGCAAGTACAGCAGTCGTGATAAAATACAAAGAGCGAGAGAACGAGAGAGAGAACGAGGATCTTTCCATTTTAGCCTTTAATTCCCCTTTCTCTTCCTCGACAGAAATAAAGAACAAAGAACGACAAGTAAATAGAAAGTGGATAGAAAGCCAATGTTATGTGCAGTGGGAATTCACAGGGAATGATTTTCAACCCAGTCGATTCTGTTCACTTATCTGTCCTAAGGTTCTTGGCGTGCATGAGCTGCATACCGAGTAGCCCCCAGAATGCAGAGTAAATAGTCTGATGAAGGCGAACAGAGTCATAACAACAGTTTGACTCTTGTTTGCTGCTTCATCAACGCTAAGTGGCCAATAATCACCTTGGCGTTGTGTTACATCTGGTCCATGGCTTTATCATTAATCTGATGTCTGTTCCTCATGAAAAATGAAAGAATAAAGGTTGCATTCAATCTCCGGCTACCTAAAACCACCAATTCTAATGCTTGGCCTACAGGCCCCTGTGGCAATAATTTCCTCTGGTAGACTTAGTACACCCTTCTGTTCTGTGACGTCTCTGTGTATATGTCTTGTTTCTTTCTGCGCAAGGGCTGCTTGACTGGCCGGGAATTTCCCAGCTTTTCTATTCCATTGTTCTATGATAGTGGGAAAACTATGGGACAAAGGAGGGGTGAGAATAGCGAGTCTTCAGTTCAACACTGTGAGGGTCTAGAAGGAAGCAGAGCATGAAGGACGTGGTACCTACAATGAAGAGGGAGGATATCGGAAATGAAAGACCATAAATATAAGACGATCGTTAATAAACCCAAAAGGGAATTTGGGTGAATCTTCTTCGAGTGAGGAATTCATCACCTTCGGGAGTGGGTGCGGAGAAGAGTGGAGATGCACTGAAGAGGAAGTTGGAAAAGTATGCGAGGGGGAAAGGAAAAAAATAGATATGCTTGCTGACAGAGTGAGGTAAGATAAGATGGGAGGAGGCGTGTGTTGAATGTTAAGCCCCGGCACATACCAGTTAGGCAGAAATACCGGTCTCTCTGCTGCTTTTCCCAATGTAATCCTCAGCAGAAAAATCAGATGTAAAAATCAGCAGAATGAGCAAGTACAGCAGTGGTGATAAAATACAAAGAGCGAGAGAACGAGAGATAGAACGAGGATCTTTCCATTTTAGCCTTTAATTCCCCTTTCTCTTCCTCGACAGAAATAAAGAACAAAGAACGACAAGTAAATAGAAAGTGGATAGAAAGCCAATGTTATGTGCAGTGGGAATTCACAGGGAATGATTTTCAACCCAGTCGATTCTGTTCACTTATCTGTCCTAAGGTTCTTGGCGTGCATGAGCTGCATACCGAGTAGCCCCCAGAATGCAGAGTAAATAGTCTGATGAAGGCAAACAGAGTCATAACAACAGTTTGACTCTTGTTTGCTGCTTCATCAACGCTAAGTGGCCAATAAATCACCTTGGCGTTGTGTTACATCTGGTCCATGGCTTTATCATTAATCTGATGTCTGTTCCTCATGAAAAATGAAAGAATAAAGGTTGCATTAAAACGGAATTTATATATTGCCCAGGAACTAGTAATGACTACTAATGATACTTCACTGCATATTTGTTTTAGGATTCGGAGGGACTCGATTGTTCAGATTTGTTTTTCTCCTTTTCTCAAATGAATCTGCGGGCTGCTCTCAGCCCCAGTGCAAAGCTTAAGCCATTTGTGAGGCTCGAACTCAATGGCTGACTAGATTTTGTCTTGCACTCTACCCATACACTGGTTATAACTGACGGTGCCTATCCAACCCTTGCAACGGACTTAAATGTTCGTAAGATTGCTGAGGCTGAAAGCAGCGTTGGGTTCAGAAGAGGGCTTCAGAGGTTTAGAGCAAGGCTCATCCTTGCACATATTTTACCTGTACTGTCCCAGTAGCTATAACGCTGTCAGCTTGTGGGACCGTATTCTACACTCTGGTTATTTTTCTCTTTGCAGTACCTGTAGTACTGGCGTGTGGCTTGGTTGTACTCATGTAGGTGTAGGAAGTAACTGCAGATGCTGGTTTACACCGAAGATAGATACACCGAAGCAAAATGCTGGAGTAACTCAGGGGGGACAGGCAGCATCTCTGGAGAGAAGGAATGGGTGACGTTTTGGGTCGAGACCCATTTTCTAATGTTGGACAGCATGCAAAACAATGTTTTTCTTTGTCTCATGATGCAGGTGACAATAATAAAGCTATATCAATGCCAAAACCTCGGAATAGAGTGTGATACAGAGAAACACAAAAATAACAGAACAATGGTCACCATGTCAATTCCATTACCTCATAGAAACATAGAAAATAGGTGCAGGAGTAGGCCATTTGGCCCTTCGAGCCTGCACCACAATTCAATATGATCATGGCTGATCATCCAACACAGTATCCTGTACCTGCTTTCTCTCCATACCCCCTGATCCCTTTAGCCACAAGGGCCACATCTAACTCCCTCTTACATATAGCCAATGAACTGGCCTCAACTACATTCTGTGGCAGAGAATTCCAGAGATTCACCACTCTCTGTGTAAAAAATGTTTTTCTCATCTCAGTCCTAAAAGATTTCCACTTTATCCTTAAACTGTGACCCCCTTGTTCTGGACTTCCCCAACATCGGGAACAATCTTCCTGCTTCTAGCCTGTCCAACCCCTTAAGAATTTTGTAAGTTTCTATTATAATTATAAAATTATAACAATAAAACGTCTCTTAATATTAGCCATTGATGACACCTTGAAATGTGGCCATTAAGAACAGTGAAGTTATTTCATAGAGACATGTCAATCATTCAGTTCATCACCACTTGAACCTGCTACTGCTCAGCATGGTGGGAGCAACGTATTCACCCAAATGGCCAGTGTCTAAGATGGCAGCTCACCTTCTCAAGAGCTACTGGGAGCCAAGCAATAAATGACCACCTTCTCCCTGTGACCCTGTGGGTTTTCTCATGGAACTCCGGTTTCCGCCCACGCTCCAAAGACATACGGGTTTGTAGGTTAATAGACGTTGGTAACATTGTAAATTGCCCCTAGTGTGTTGAATAGTGTTAGTGTGTACAGTGTGATTGGTGGTCGGCGTGGTCTCTGTGAGCCACGGGGCCTGTTTCCACGCTGTGTCTTTAAAGTCTAAAGTCAGTGGCATCCAAGTGCAAATCATGAATTATGAAGCTACCAGAGGTGAAAGTAAACTGGCATGAGTTAATGTAGTGTATCGGTACAATAGTGGCTGATGTGTTAAATCAACAATGTAATCAATACAATTGTACCAATAAAAATGCAGGCTACCTTCAACACTGGATACTGCAGTATTAAAGACCTTGCAGGGTTTAATTACTATACATTAACAAAATGGTATTGTGGTTACCTAACATTCGTGGAGTGAATGCCTTCTGTGTAAGAAAATATCACAAGGGATTTCAAGTGGACAGTACTCAACTAAATTTGACAGTGAATCATATAAGATGGCCAAAGGTTTGACCAAGGCGATAGATTTGGAGGAATATATTAAACATAAAATCATGTTAAATCGAGTATAAAATGGTGTATAAAAATCATGAGTGGAATAGATCGGATACTCTTGCCCAGAGTAGGACCTGGGATCGAGGATAAGAGGACATAGGTTTAAGGTGAAGGGGAAAAGGGGAATCTGAGGGGTAACTTTTTCATACAGAGGGTGGTGGGTCTATGGAGCGAGCTGCCAGAGGAGGTAGTTGGGGGAGGGACAATCGCAACGTGTAAGAAACAATTAGACAGGCACATGGATAGGACAGGTTTAGAGGGGCATGGGGCAAATGCAGGCAGGTGAAACTAATCTAGCTGAGACATGTTGGCCGGTGTGGGCAAGTTGGGCCGAAGGGCCTGTTTCCACGCTGTATCACTCTGTGAATCTACGGAAGGAAAAGCCCAAAGGTCTAGGTAGTGAATGCCACTGCTTGGAATGAAGGCACGATGACCAATAGCGTAGCAATTAAAATCAGTTATGTGCAGGAGACTAGAATTGGAGGATATCCAGCTACGTTGACATATTCTGCACTTCTGCCCACACTAGAACGTGTTCCTCAGCTGAAAAGCCTGCTAGGACGGCACGGTGGCGCAGCGGCACAGTTGCTGTCTTATGCCCCTGTCCCACATAGGAAACCTGAACGGAAACCTCTGGAGACTTTGCGTCCCACCCAAGGTTTCCGTGCGGTTCCCGGAGGTTGCAGGTGGTTGCCAGAGGTTGCAGGTGGTTGCCGGAGGTTGAGACTGGTAGGAAGACTGACAAAAACCTCCGGGAACCGCACGGAAACCTTGCGTGGGGCGCAAAGTCTCCAGAGGTTTCCGTTCAGGTTTCCTAAGTGGGACAGGGGCATTACAGCGCTTGCAGCGCCGAAGACCCGGGTTCGATTCTGACTACGGGTGTTGGCTGTACGGAGTTTGTACATTCTCCCCGTGACCTGCGTGGTTTTCTGCGAGATTGGTTTCCTCCCACAATTCAAAGACGTACAAGTTTGTAGGTTAATTGGCTTGGTACAAATGTAAATTGTCCCAGATACCAAAATTACATGGTGAGCTGTGTCTGTAGTATTAGTGTGCTGGACTCAGGGGGGCGGAAGGGGCTGTTTCCGCGCTGTATCTCTAAACTAAACAAAACTAAACCTCATCTATGGTGAAGTCCAATTTTGTCCTCATCCAACACCCAAAGACTTGTGAATTTGTGTAATTCTCTGGCACAGAAGGCAGTGGAGGCCAATTCACTGGATGTATTTAAAATAGAGTTAGATAGAGCTCTAGGGGCTAGTGGAATCAGGGGATATGGAGAGAAGGCAGGCACGGGTAACCGATTGTGGATGATAAGCCATGATCACAATGAATGGCGGTGCAGGCTCGAAGGGCCAAATGGCCTCCTCTTGCACCTATTTTCTATGTTTCTATGTAACACACTGGCACTTTGACTGGCGGAGTAGACTTGATGGGCCAAATGGCCCAAATCCGCTCCTAGAACTTATGAATGTATGATCTCTGGTCCTAAACATCCACGCCTGTGGAAAGATCAACTCCACAACAACTCTGCCAAGTCCCTTAATCTTTTACATTTTAATGATTTTCCCTCTCATTCTTTTACAACTCTCAGTCTTCCGAACTGGCCCAGTCTACTTAATCTCTCCTCAGACAAGAACCCTGCCTTCCCTGGAATCTTTCGGGTGAACCTTTGCTACGGTCCCTCTGTCCTAAGGGTCCCCGTCCTTAGATGGGAAAACCTGACCTGTACACACTATTTCATGCGTTGCTTTTTGTGTTCGATGCTTGTGAGTTTGCATCCCTATCCAGGGACCTGAGAACTTAACCCATGCTGACAGGCTTGGTCATTTCTGAACCAGCTCCGCAACGTTGGAGGTGCATCTTTGAGATAGAAATGTTAATCAAAACTCGATCTGGCCTCTCGGGTAAATAAACAAGAGCCGACGGCATATTCTGAAAGAGATGATGACAAGAGACTTTCCCCTGATATCTTGGCCCAATATTTGATCCCCAAAAATAGACAGGTAGTTTCCTCCCTGTCTCATTGCCGGGTATTGAATCCTGCTGTGAAAAATAATTCAACTGCAGCATTTTTCATTCTGCAAGTCTGATGAGTCTTTAAAATGTTCGCAACTGGCTGCAAAGCACTTCAAGGCATGCTAAAGATGTAGAAGACAATAGATAAACAGTAAGCGCTTTTGTTTTGAGTATACTCTCCCACATTTCCATTTATGCTCCATCCATGGCTTAAAAAGGCAGTTGTGTTGAATTAGGATGCAGACTCAGGGTTGGGAAGTTTAAAAGCCTAACCTAATAACAGGGAGTAAGTTACATTTAACAAACCATTTTAACACGAGCACAGGGCTGTGTAAAGTTGGCAGATGAGCTTGCCCTGTGTTGTGGAGGAGCACAGGGAGGCCACACTGCTATTGAAATTCAATGCATGAGGCGGTCAGAACGATCACGTTCCCCATGCTGATGATCTGTTGCTAACTGAACGAGTCACAACCAAGTGAGCTTCTGTTCTCCAGCCTTTGTAACCATTCATTGCACAGATAAAGCAATATCTTGCTAAGATACCTCCATATTATGGGAACATTTCTCCTTTATTTCAATTTGTTTTCGATTTGGGGTGGTTTAGCTTCAGAGGGCTCATGCATAAACATGGCTTCCTTGCAGCCTAACGAGGAAGAGACTTGGTACAAGATAAAGGTGACGGTCATTGCGTCTGTAAAAAGATATTCTGGGTGTGATCATACACAGTTTAGTTTAGTTTAGTTTAGAGATACAGCCCGGAAACAGGCCACTGAGTCTCTGCCGACCAGCGATCCTTGCACACTAGCACTATCCTACACACTAGGGATAATTTCCACCGGTGGCAATTAATCTACAAACTTGCACGTCCTTGGAGTGTGGGAGGAAACCGGAGCCCCCGGGGAAAACCCACGTGGTCAAGGGGAGATCGTGCAAACTCCGTACAGACAGGAACCGTAGTCAGGATCGAACCCGGGTCTCTACCGCTGCGCCACCACGCTGCTACCTCAGGAGCCCCCGCACCGAGAGAGGTAACACCGTGTGAGGTGTACTATTTGCACTCTGAATTAGAACATTACTATGAATTTGCTGATCTCAGCCAACGAGGCCACAGGATGGCTTGTGTCTGAATAATTGTCAATAGACAATAGATAGACAATAGACAATAGGTGCAGGAGTAGGCCATTCAGCCCTTCGAGCCAGCGCCACCATTCAATGTGATCATGGCTGATCATCCCCAATCAGTACCCCGTTCCTGCCTTCTCCCCATATCTGCTGACTCTGCTATTTTTAAGCCCTATCTAGCTCTCTCTTGAAAGCATCCAGAGAACCGGCCTCCACCTCCCTGAGGTGAGGCAGAGAATTCCACAGACTCACCACTCTCTGTGAGAAAAAGTGTTTCCTCGTCTCCGTTCTAAATGGCTTACCCCTTATTCTTAAACTGTGGCCCCTGGTTCTGTCATCTTAGAATGATATTGGCAACAGGCAGCAAGACAATCCAGGGGAGTGAATTTGTATCTGCATCGAAGCTATGCCATCCATACCTCCATGCTACACCTCATGGGACAGTGTAGAAGGGGCTTTATACCATAACTCAGCTATGCTGGTCCACCCTGGATGAATCTGATGGCTGGGTGTAGGGGAGGAGTTACCATCTTTTAGCCTCATTGTATTTGGATTGTGAGTGCTAGATGCTGACATGGGAAACTTGAAGAAAAAGTCTTTTTTATTTTACAGCACTATCATCCCTCACCTTAATGAGCACAAAGAAGAGAAACATATCTCCTTTAATCTTTATTCGGCTAAACTTCAAAGCTGCAACATACTGAGCCATCTGGCAGAAGCACAATGTGCAGCTGGGATATCAATAGCTGGCTAGGTACAGAAATTAATAACAAACTGTTCTAGTTAATTACATTTGAGATCTGACAGTTTAGATAATTCCTCTATATCGCTTCAGTCAGTGTTTTTCTCGACTTTCATTACTCCGAAACTCCAAATAGAAGGCAAGAATTTACATTCATTTTGTGCCTATCACAGCTTCAGGATGCCCCTAAATACTACACAGCCAAAATAAATAAGTTTGAAATGAGCACCGTTGCAATTTATACATCGCAAAGTCATTAAAGATGTGAAAAATACTGGAATGAAAGGACGTTAATATTTCATCTGGCCTTTCTGAAATATTAATCATTTCTCCGGCCACAGATAAGTTCATAAGCGATAGGAGCAGTATTAGGCCATTCGGCCCATCAAGTCTACACCCCCATTCAATCATGACTGGTCTATCTCTCCCTCCTAACCCCAATCTCCTGCCTTCTCCCCGTCACCCCTGACACCCCTGTCTCCCCCAGCCGAGTAATTCCTGTATTTTTGTATCCCTTTATTACTTTTGCATTTGTTACAATTAAACTTAAACAGGTTTTAACGTACAGAAAAAGGAGAAAGGCAAGAGAGAAAACAGAATGGGAAGGAAGTCAAACGAGGTTAAATGACATTGGATAGACACAAAATGCTGGAGTAACTCAGCGGAGAGAAGGAATGGGTGACGTTTCGGGTCCAATCCCTTCTTCAGAAGAAAACGTTTCGGGTGGAGACCCTTCGAGACCTGAAACGTCACCCATTCCTTCTCTTCAGAGATGCTGTCTATCCCGCTGAGTTACCCCAGCATTTTGCGTCTATCTGCGGTTTAAACCAGCATCTGCAGTTCCTTCCTACACATTTACATGACGTTGGGATGCAAGTGTAAGGTCACAAAAATCACGATAAGGTGTAAAGGTGGAATAATTACCCACGAGTGTCCCACAGTAACGGGAAAATGTATATCTGAAATAAAATAGCTGAAAATGCTGCATTTTCTAAAATATTTGAACTCGTTGTTGAGTTCAGAAAGCTGCAATGTACCCAGTTGATCGGCACCATGCTAATCCTCAACTTTACATAGCTTCACCAAACAAGGAGGCAGAGAATTAAAATGACAAGCAATAGGAAATCCTGTGTCAGACCAGAACAGAGGTACTCTACAAAATAATTGGCCAATTTCAGATCAAGATGGAGATAACTATATTGTGAGCAGTGAATGCATCGTGCCAAATTGCAAGAAATACAGGCCAATCATTGCTCAGTTGGAAATAGTGTTGGAGGCAAAAGGGCAATTGTTGCCTCTCCTGCTGTTGCATGAGAAGATGCCATGTGGAGGAGAGTGGACACTGAGGGAGATGGAAAACTGAACCGCGAGTATTCAGGGATGGGGCAGAGTTGAAGGTTGGGACGAGATGTAAATCCACAGGACAGAAGACGTGTCTGGTGGTGACGTCAGGTTGCAACTATTGGGAATTGCTAAGGATCGTCCATTGGATGTGAAGGGCCGGTGGGATGGAAAGGGTGATGAAGGGTGGTCCTATCCTCAAGGGGTGAGGGCAGAGTGTGCCAAATGGAACAGCCATCGTTAGGGCAGCTATTTAGCTGAGGCATCTGCATTCATGGAGAAAGGGCTGATATGGAAGGTGGCTTCATCAGAACAGATACAATAGGGATGGAGTCTCTTCATGAAACAAAGTGGGGGAGGGGGAAGTGTAATCAAGGTCGATGTGGGAGTCACGGGGGGTTGTAGAGGCCACAAGTTACCAGTATTTCCGAACCAGAAAGGGAGTGCCATGGATGGACCGTGTGAAGATGTGAGCAATTTCTAATGAAATGCTCTAGTTGAGGATGTGAGCAGGAAGCAGCACTACTAAAAAGAGGTGAGAAAGAGGATTCAAGTAGGGAATTTTTCAAGCAATTTTGTTAGTCCTTGCTGTCTCCTCCCCTTCCTCAGTCCCCCTGCGGTCTCCTCCTCCCATCCCCCAGCCTTCGGGCTCCTCCTCCTTTTTCCTTTCTTGTCCCCGCCCACCCCCGCCCCCAATCAGTCTGAAGAAGGGTTTTGGCCTGAAACGTTGCCTATTTCCTTCGCTCCATAGATGCTGCTGCACCCGCTGAGTTTCTCCAGCTTTTTTGTGTAACCTTCGATTCTCCAGCATCTGCAGTTCCTTCTTAAACACTTCAAGTAGGGAATGTTCTTCAAGCAGACAGACATAGCCACAGCCAATTTATGTTTCCACAACCAGACCTTTTACTGGACGAAAGGAACGTCAAAGAAGAGTTTGTTCAATGTGAACGAGGTGGGGAGATGGAGGTGGCGGTTGAAGCCACAACAGTAGTTTCGTTTTTAGTTTAGTTTAGAGATACAGCGCGGAAACGGGCCCAGCGGGTCCGCGCCGACCAGCGATCCCCACACACCAACGTTGTCCTACACACGCTAGGGACGTTTTACCAGCCCAATTAACCTACGCACTTGTATGGAGTGTGGGAGGAAACCGGAGTTCCTGGAGAAAACCCACGCAGGTCACTGGGAGGACGTAGAAACTCTATACAGGCAACACCCGTAGTCAGGGACGTACCCGGGTCACTAGCGCCATAAGGCAGCAACTCTACCGCTGCGCCACCTTGCTGCCCACAGGAAGGAAGTAAATGGCCAGATCGTCTTTCAGGGATCAGACGAGGAGTAAATATTGAGCAGGACATTGGAGAAGTCATTCCTGATTAATAAAAATAATATTTTGGGGGTGATTACATTCACCAAAGAGGGCAGAGGACAGCCCAGTTTCAATATTTTGTTTAAGAAGGAACTGCAGATGCTGGAAAATCAAAGGTACACAAAAATGGTGGAGAAACTCAGCGGGTGCAGCAGCATCTATGGAGCGAAGGAAATAGGCGACGTTTCGGGCCGAAACCCTTCCTCAGACATTTTAAATACTCAGGCTTGGCAGCACTACCTCTGTTTGTCTCTCCACAAATGATGACTGATGTGATGAGGATGTCCAGCATTTCCTGCTGTTAAATTTAGGATATTTCCCCTCCCAGGTGTTATGGTTTTCATTTCGGTTTATTGTCTCATTTAACACAATTTCTGATATGATCTCTGTATACCAGGGTCAGGTCCATCTCTGGAAAGTGTGCGTGTATGTGTGTGTGGGTGTGTGGGGGGGGGATATCGGTTGGGAATAGATTTGACCAGGAGAGTGATGCCCTGCAGAGCCAAATAGTCCCGCCATGACCCCAGTTCTCTCCCAGACTACTTTCACTGTCCTCCTGATTAATTTTACTGTTTGTATCCCTCGTTGTCACCTTCCCCTCAGCCAACAATGAACCATTGTACATTTCTTTGAACATTGTCTGCTTTGATCTGTCCTTTTCACACCTTACATGATCTTTGTCCCCTTACATATCTCTAATCTCCCTCTCCCCTGACTCTCAGTCTGAAGAAGGGTCCCGACCTGAAACATCACCCATTCCTTCTCTCCAGGGATGCTGCCTGTCCCGCTGAGTTACTCCAGCATTTTGCTTCTACTTTCGGTGTAAACCAGCATCTGCAATTCCTTCCTACCCAGTCCACCGACCATCACTGTTAGCTCTGGTATCATAAGGTCGCAAGGAATAATAGAATTAGGCCATTCAGCCCATCAAGTCTGATCTATCTCTCCCTCCTAAGCCCATACTCCTGCCTTCTCCCCATAACCTCTGACACCACATATCTGCCACTGACTTGCCCTCCACAGCCTTCCGTGGCAAAGAATCCCACAGATTCACCACCCTCTGACTATCGTGCGTAAAACGCCCGCTGTCGTTGCCGTGGTAAACGCGGGTGAACGAAAGTCGGGGGAACTTCGGGAATGTGAACCAGCAGAAACTGTGCAGGGGTTGGAGTAAAGGCAATAAACGTGGACTGGGTCGGGTTGCAGGGCAGGCGGTGCTGGGTCAAGTCAAAGGAACAATCTGGTTGATGTATTTTGGGAACCATGTCAGGGAGACACTGTGTACTTGCCCGTTTTCTCCTCTCTCTCTCTGCCCCATTCTCCGCTGCCATTAATTATTTTAAAGTCTCTCTCTCCTATTTGGACGCCTTCCAGCTGAAGGCATGCATTAATCAGGAGCTGGCGCCCGCATGAATTGCGCCTCTGAGTTGGAGTGGAGCAGCTCTGGCGTGCGATTGCGAGCAAGTATGCTGACCCTGCAGGGCTAACGCCTCCAAGAGTTACCAACAACACCATCTCGCCTCGCTCTGGACAGTAAATAATTGATGCAAACCCTGCCTCACTGTGCTGCCTCCGTGAAACTGAAGCAGCCCCCTGACCAGGTAGCAGCTCTCATACGTGCCTGGGCTGGACCGGTCAATAAGGTCAATAATCAACAGTGTCAATAGTGTAGGAAGGAACAGCAGGTGCTGGTTTAAACCGAAGATCGACACAAAAAGCTGGAGTAACTCAGCAGGCCAGGCAGCATCGCTGGAGAAACGGAATAGTTGACGTGTCTATCTTAGGCCCGTTACTGTGCTGTACTGTTCTAAAGTTGAATCAGAAACTGAGAATGCTGGAAGCACTCAGCAGGTCAGGCAGCATCGATGGGAAGAGAAAAAAAGTTATGTTTGGGATCATGGACTCTTCATCAGAACTAGGCTTGTATTCACTGGAGTTTAGAAGGATGAGGGGGAACTTATAGAAACTTATAAAATTATAAAAGGACTGGACAAGCAGGAAAAATGTTCCCAATGTGGGGCGAGTCCAGAACCAGGGGCCACAGTCTTAGAATTAAAGGGGAGGTCATTTAAGACTTAGGTGAGAAAAAACTTTTTCACCCAGAGAGTTGTGAATTTATGGAATTCTCTGCCTCAGAGGGCAGTGGAGGCCAAGTCACTGGATGGATTTAAGAGAGAGTTAGATAGAGTTCTAGGGGCTAGTGGAGTCAAAGGATATGGGGAGAAGGCAGGCATGGGTTATTGATGGGGATGATCAGCCATGATCACAATGAATGGCGGTGCTGGCTCGAAGGGCCAAATGGCCTCCTCCTGCACCTATTTACTATGTTTCTAACTGGCAGAGTGAGAGAGAGAGCAGGTATGTTAATATGTGTTTAGTTTAGTTTAGTTCAGCTTAGAAATAGAGTGTAGGAACAGGCCCTTCAACCCACCAGCTGGAGCAGAAATGCTGCACATTCAGGAGGCAGGCTCAGAGCCCGGTCAACATTTATAAAGATGTCACTGCTCACGGAAGTGGCAGACATCTTAAAGACATGATGTGGGCAGTTTCGCCATCAAGGGAGGTTCATCAGAGATGGGGGGAAACTGGGATGAAGTACAGTTCAGATAGCCGCGGAGGTTTTGCGAGTATATAATCAATATGGGAAACTAAGATATCCTGAGATTCAGTTTGAGAACGCAAGAAAAGCAAAGATCAGAAAAATGTTAAGTCAGTTGAAAGTGAGAGGAGGAGAAAATTGGCAGTAAATGTAATGAACTTTTCAATAACGCCATGAGTGTCGGAATGGACCAAAACAGTCTGCAGTACAATGATAGAAAAGTTAAGGGAAGGAATCAGAATGGGATTGAAATAAGCCCCCTTCACCAACGAAGGACAGGCTTGGTCCCATTCCGAGTTCCTATAACCTCAAATTGCAGAGAGTGAGTGTAGCTGACTGAGAAGCTGTCCAATGTAAGAATGAGGTTCTCATGAAGGGTCTGAAGAAGGGTCTCGACCCTATTCTTTTTCTCCAGGGATGCTGCCTGACCCACTGAGTTACTACAGCCATTTGTGTCCATCTTCAGTGTAAACCAGCGTCTGCAGTTCCTTCTTACACACAAGAATGCAGTTTGCCAGGTGAAGGGGTTGGAGGGGAACTGGTGAAGTCTTTGTTCTGGAATAAAGACTCCTCCGGTCATCCTGGTGTGAGATTGAGTGAAGAAGGACTGGATATCCAAGGCGAATGTTTTTCTTACAACAGTGGTTACAGCAGAGATGGGGAGAAACTGTTCCAGTGGCTGAAAGATGAGTCCTTTCTTTTATATGATTGATGATGTGGAATAGTGACCAAACGCTAACACTCAGATGTTGGACCAGATTTCTCACCCAGAATAGCAGAGGAGACCACTCCTTTATAGTTTTTTGGGCAGTGCATCATTTTATGTGGACAAAAGTGCTGGAGAAACTCAGTGGGTGCGGCAGCATCTATGGAGCGAAGGAAATAGGCAACGTTTCGGGACGAAACCCTTCTTTAGATTGATGCAGGGTAGGGGGGGGGAGAAGAAAGGAAGAGGAGGAGCCAGAGGGCTGAGGGAGAGCTGAGAAGGGGAGGAGACAGCAAAGGCTACCGGAAATTGGAGGTCAATGTTCAAGCCGCTGGGATGCAGACCTCCACATCGATGCTAACTCTTGAACATTTGATGTTCATAGATTCCTTCACGTGAGTTGAGCTGCATTCTACGTAGAACATAAGACTACAAGAGGCTACTGTGCCCCTCAAGCCTGCTTTGCCATGCAATATGACCATGGCTGATCTATCCCAGGCCTCATCTCTCTCTTGCCCTGTTCCCCACCCTAGTACACATGCGTGTCTCCCACCACCTTCAACCCCCCAATCACCCTACCCCCTGACCCTTCCTTCAAACACTCACCTCCCACCCCCACGTTCTCTGTTGAAAAAACAGCAATTAGGAGGACAGTGGTGGAAATGTCAAGATGTGAGACCAATTGGGAGAAAATCCTAACTTCTGGATTCATCAACGACTGATTAGATTCAAAGCCGCCACACACGATCCTCTCTCCTTTCTAATAATACATTAGACCCATGACCAGCGAGCAAACTCACTGAATAACAATCAAACAGGAAAATTATAGCAGTCACACAAAAATATTTTTGCAACAGTTGTTAGAAATTTGCAGACTCTTTGTGCAGCAGAGAATAAATGGGTCACAACGTAACTGCCAAGAATGTTATAATGATGTTTCTATGTGATGATTTTGTAATCCTGCCCACAGCAATTATATACCTTGCCTGAGTTGTTTATTCCATGTCAGAGATTGGCTCTGAAGGTTCCATTATCAAAGTCACTGATCTAAAAAATTCAGACTGATAATACCTTGAAATAGTGATCATTATAAACTGTTTCAACAACTGAAAGGTGCTTGCTGTTTACACAAAATCAAACACTTATCCAACTTCTAAACGACACATAAAACTCGGATCCCATTTGCCCTTTTTGATGCACGTGATAGACTCTCTAGCTCTATTGTAAAGAGGATGGGCGGCAGGGTGGCGCACCGGTAGAGTTACTGTCTTGCACGCTTGCAGCGCCAGAGACCCGGGTTCGATCCCGACCACGGGTGCTGTCTGTACGGAGTTTGTACGTTCTCCCCGTGACCGCGTGGGTTTTTTCGCACAGATCTTCAGTTCCCTCCCACACTCAGGAGACGTACAGTATATAGGTAAATTGGCTCGGTATTAAGTGTACATTGTCCCTAGTGTGTGTAGGGTAGTGTTAATGTGCGGGGATCCCTGGCAGGTGCGGACACGGTGGGCTGAAGGGCCTGTTTCCACACTGTATCTCTAAAGTAAACTAAAGAGTCGAGGTGTCCTGGTTCCTGGTCAAGGTTCAACTCGAATCAATAATACTAATTATCTGGTGATAAAGCCATGTGATAGGAGCAGAATTAGGCCATTCGGCCCATTAAGTCTACTCCGCCATTCAATCATGTCTGATCTATCTCTCCCTCCTAACCCCATTCACCTGCCTTCTCCCCATAACCTTTGTCAATCGTACTAATACAATTTTCACATTGTTTGAGATACATTGTCATGCATAACGCGACTGATGTGTTGCCACAATGCATACATTGAGATCATAAGAATAAATAATAATAATACGTTTTATTTGTGGGCGCCTTTCAAAAGTCTCAAGGACACCTTACAGAGATTAACAAGAATAATAAAACATATAATCGGAATAAAATAAATAATAAAGACATCACCAATACACAAATTAAAGACAGAATTCGATCCAAAGACAAAAAAATCAAAAACACAATGTGAAGAGAGAGCAGCGGCAGCTAAAGCGCGCCAGAGTCCACTCTCCCTTCCGACAGCCAACTTGGACACAGACTAACATTCATGAAGGATATGAATGTCTGAAGAAGGGTCTCGACCCGAAACGTCGCCCATTCCTTCGCTCCGTAGATGCTGCCTCACCCTCTGAGTTTCTCCAGCATTTTTGTCTACCACATCGGTATCTCTTCTTTCGTTGGCAGAACAATTTAAGTTAAATGGAGTCTAAAGAAGGGTCTCGACCTGAAACGTCACCTATTCCTTTTCTCCAGAGATGCTGATTGATCCGCTGAGTTACTCCAGCTTTTTGTGTCTATCTTCGGTTTAAACCAGCATCTGCAGTTCCTCCTTACACATTTTATGTCCAATGGTATGTATGCAGTGGGCAGTGCATTTAACACTGGCTGCAGAAGTTAAAATTGTCCATCAAAATCTGTAAATCTATTCCTCGTTGGCTGGCTGTCCATTTGAATTTTACGCGATTTTTCTGGCTTCAATGCTTATGCAAAGACACCAGGGAATAATTGCAGTCCTCATAAATGAAATAAAATATTTTTCTTCTCAGTTTCTAGAGGCAGATGATACGATCTCATCAACTGCATGCAGTTAAATAACACCCAAAGTGACTACTGTGTTACATGCCCAATTTCATTTCCTCGTGTAAACCTTGCAAAATTCAAGAGCAAGCCTGAATTGTTACAAGTTCCATAATTTTGAGGCTATAGAAGTGACAAATTTTAATTTCAACACGGGGAGTGGTGCCCCAGTCATGTGCGGTCACTGGGAAAGCTGTGATTTTTCTCTTCGGAATCGAGAAGACTTTATGTTATTTTTAAGGTTCGGCTTCAAAAATATGGAGGATTTTGTCAAATAAATCAGAGAGGGGCTTCAGAATTTCTTACAAGTAGCAAGTTACCAAATGGGTACTACAACACTAACTTTCAAATGGGAATTAACAAACGGAACAAGGAAAAAGAAGTACGTTCCTAGGTATGTTACGTTCTCCCCATGACCTGTGCGGAATTTGGCGCTGTTTAGAGGGGGCGGGTTTAAAACGCGATTTTTACTAGGCTGTTGCAATCGAAAATGTTCAGCCTAGTAAATCATTAACAGAAAATCGCTGAAAGACCCCGTCGCAAAAGGTATTATTAGTCTACTCTGCCTTTATAATATCAGTGGCTGATCTCTCAACCCCAACCTCTCGCAGCCCCAGGGTTTTTAAAGCAAAACAATTGTATGTACCACATTAAAAGGGGCTCAAACCAAGTTGTCTATAGCGAATGCATTTTTGGCTCTTGGCCTATCAAATTGTGTGTAAACTTGCTAATTAAAAATATCCATTTTTCTGAGGCTGATGCACAAATCCACTGGTGAACCTAAACGACGCGTTCACCACCCACTGCCGATTTAAAACATCCTTTCCGCATGAACACTCTATCCTTCCATTTGGCCTATAAATTTTTAAATTATTTCCGTTTTTAAGTTTCAATGAGGACACTTAGGCTATTTAAAAATGTTAATCCTTAAGAAATGGAACTTCAGATTTAGTAGAAGTTTGAAATTAGCTACATTGGGTTAACTCAAACGTTCAGTCCTCCAAGTAAGATTATTTTATATTTGCAGAACCCACTCTATGATCCTGAAAATTTCATTCAGTTCTCTCTTAATTTTTAAGAAAACCTCCTCTGACTGTCCTCTCCAGCTTTTTTGTTATGTCCAGAAAATCAATAGGGAACAAGACTAATTTCCGGGTTGGCCATAACTTTTTTATTAGAGATATGAAAGTGGGTCAAATTAAACTTATTGGCTTTCATCTGATGGGTGCAGACTTGATTTTTTAAATCTCAAAATTTTTGTAACATTGCTACGTTCTCCCCATGACCTGTGCGGAATTTCTCCAGTGCTCTGTTTTCACATGTCCACAAGTTATAGGAGTAGAATTAGGCCATTCGGCCCATCGAGTCTACTCTGCCATTCAATCATGGCT
This sequence comes from Leucoraja erinaceus, assembly GCF_028641065.1. Classification (NCBI taxonomy): domain Eukaryota; kingdom Metazoa; phylum Chordata; class Chondrichthyes; order Rajiformes; family Rajidae; genus Leucoraja; species Leucoraja erinaceus. The sequence continues at coordinate 8,092,720 of NC_073406.1, read as the reverse complement.
GATCTCTGCCTCCTAATCCCATTTTCCGGTAACTGTTGACACCTGCTCAAACCAAGTGTCTATCTCTGCCTTAAAAATATCCACTGAGGCTATGACCTCTGGTCCTCAACTCTCCCACCAGTGGGAACATCCTTTCCGCATCCACTCTATCTATGCCTTTCATTATTCCGTAAGTTTCAATGAGGTCCTCCCTCAACCTTCTGAACTTCAGCGAGTAGAGGTCCAGTGTTGTCAAACGTTCAGCATATGCTAACCCACTCATTCCTGGAAACATTATTGTAAACCTCCTCTGGACCCTCTCCAGAGCCAGCACATCCTTCATCAGATAAGGGGCCCAAATTGCCTCACAGTACAACAAATGTGACCAGACCAGTGCCTTATAAAGCCTCGGCATTACATCTCTAATCCATCACACAATCCAAAAACATGCAGGTTTGTAGGTTAATTGGCTTCGGTAAAGATGGTAAATTGTCCCTAGTGTGTAGGATTGTGTTAGTGTGCGGGGATGGCTGTTCAGCATGGACTGGGTGGGCCGAAGGGCCTGAAGGGCCTGAATTGAATCAAGGGATATGGGGGAAAAGCAGGAACGGGGTATTGATTTTGGATGATCAGCCATGATCGTATTGAATGGCGGTGCTGACTCGAAGGGCCTAAATGCCTACTCCTGCACCTATTTTCTATGCTTCTATGTTTCTATGTTACCGTGCCGTATCTCTATTCTAAACTAAAATGTAGAGACAGAGCCAGGGTTAGAGGGAAGATTTGTTACAAGGGCCAGCACAGACAGAATGGACCAAAGGGTCTCTTGGCCTCGACATCGAGGTGGGGTGGGAGGGGTTGCGTTCCGAGAAAACAGACAATACAATCTGCGCATTCATAAAGACATGGTGAGTTGAATAAAATAACATGCGTCGATTCATTCACTTTTTCACACAAATTCAGTGAGGACTAATTGCACTATGTTCTGTATGGCAGATTTTTGGGCAGTGAATTCTGCAGAGGTGAATTCCAGTTACTCGAACAGTTGCACTGCGAGGATTCCTGCATTTCTAAGTGATGCGAGCAAGTGGAAGGCTTCAAAGGAGAATTTGGCATGATGTCAGGAGGAACCTTAGATTAGCATTCTTTTGCGGTGGAAGAAAACATTCTGTGAGGTGATGGTGTAAAGAGGGAAATGGTCCGTTCAAACACAACCTCTGCTTTCTAGTGACCAGCAATGTGAAATACACTTCAAAAACGATTGCATCTTCATTTCACCGCTCCATTGCTCCATACTTAAAATCTGCAAAACCAACATAATCCTTGCGATTTTTAATCGAAGGAGGTGGAGAGATTTGCAGTGATTTATTGAAAGAAACTTTCTGCCAACTATTTAGGATCTAATGCCCTTACTTTCTATTTACAATCTTTATTTTTTTTTTCTCTTAGCTGTAACCGGGAGACTTAAATGGTTGCATGAAGCATAAAGAGGGCATTCAAATCTCCCTAAATTGTAGGTAATGCCCCTGTCCCATTTAGGAAACCTGAACAGAAACCTCTGGAGACTTTGCGCCCACCCAAGGTTTCCGTGGGGTTCCCGGAGGTTTTTGTCAGTCTCCCTACCTGCTTCCACTACCTGCATCCTCCGGCAACCACCTGCAACCTCCGGGAACCGCACGGAAACCTTGGTTGGGGCGCAAAGTCTCCAGAGGTTTCCGTTCAGGTTTCCTAAGTGGGACAGGGGCATAAGGATCAATTGATGGCCCTGCATGGGCATTTTGCCTTTGTCCACTGCCTGATTTACCTGTGTAACGCAGAGCATCCTACAGCTGCCTCGAGGCCTCCTCAGACTACAGATAGCAATCTTGCCCATGGCAGTCTTCAGCTTGAAAAGGATCCGTATTGCCTTAAGGCAGAAGTTAATCGATCCCCTTCGGGATCAATTACCTCAGTCTTGCTACGGTTTGGAGTCCGTCAGAAAGTCTCAAACTGTGGCAGAACCGTCTTGTGTAATGAGTCAGGGTTAATTAGTTCATGTACAGTGACGCAGGGTTAATTGGTAATCTCACAGTAATCTCTTGGGGGAAAAGTGAGCACAATATGATGAAACTTGGCGTACTGTTGGAAAGGGACATTTTTTAGTCACGAACGGCAGACGGAATTTAAATGGAGCTCATTTACATACGCATAAACTGCAGAATTGGCCACGGTAAAAGGGGGAGATTTGATTAAAAGATCTGGCAGTGGATACGCAATACCAAACACTTGAATAAATATTTGGTAATTCTCAACAATTATAAGTTCCGTTGAGAAATTAAAAGCTCCACGGTAGAAGTGATTCATCCGTGGGTAACTAAAGAGAATAAGATTGGATTAAGAAATGATTTTAAATGTTGCCAAGATGAGCAGTAAGATTGAGGATGAGAAGTGCTTTGGAAAGCTGTGTGTGTGTGACCAAAACATCGTTGAACAGGGAGAAGATGAAATGTGGGAAATCAAGGTACAAGAGGACTTACAATTATGTATAAAGAAAAGTGTGGCAACAATGGAGATGTGGATACAATGAAACAATGTGGGAAATCAAGTGTAGGAGGAGAATGACTTACAATTATCATGTATCTAAAGAAAAGTGTGGCAACAACAGCTGAGATGTCATGGGATCCCATGGCCACAGCGAAGCACCGGTCATGGAAAAGCACCTCATAGAGTCATGCACCCCGGGGCATGATCATCTCCCAAGTGTTAGGAGCTGAATTAGGTCCTTTCCCCTGCTGTCTCCTCCCACCCTCCAGTCCGGCTACTCCTCCTTTTCCCATGTCACCCACCCATGGCTGATCATCTGAAGAAGGGTTTCGGCCCCTCCTATTTCCCGCTCCATAGATGCCTGCCTTCTGAGTTTCTCCAGCTTAACAGTGTAACACCCGTATTAATCACGTATCTATCCATCTCTGCTTTAAATATATCCACTGACTTTGCCTCCACAGCTCTCTGTGGCTAATAATTCAACAGATTCACCACCCTCTGACTAAAGAAATCTCTCCTCATTCTTTAATTGACCTATGACCTCTAGTCCCAGACTCTCCCATGAGTGGAAACATCCTCTCCACATCCACTCTATCCAAGGCTTTCACTATTCTGCAGGTTTTAAAGAGGTCCACCCTGATTCTTCTAAACTCCAGGGAATATAGGCCCAGTGGCGACAAACACTCATGGGGAGTCATCAGGGGGAATACAAAATGGCTGAGCCATTAATCCGTTAGAATCTGTCTCCACTGTAGAAGACTCAATAAATGTGGCAGAATTACAAGGGAACCAGGAGACTAATGACAGGGAGGGACTGAGAGTCATTAATATCACTAAAGAGAAAGCAATGGGTCTAACACTCGACAAATTAGGGAACACAGTTAGCCTGAATGGCAAAATGGAAAAAAACAAGCTGACACCCAGCTACTCACAATACATTTCAATGACAAAAGGAAGACAGAGTCAATCTAAGATGGCTGATATCAGGCAACTGAACCATCCTACCAACAGCTAGTCCTGAACTACTATCCACCTCACTGGAGATCCTCGGACTATCTTTGGTTGGACTTTACTGGCTTGATCTTGCATTTAACATTATTGATGTTATTCCCTTTATCATGTATCTGAACACTGGGAATAATAGACAATAGGAGCAGGAGTAGGCCATTAGGCCCTTCGAGCCAGCACCGCCTTTCAATGTGATTATGTCTGATCATTCACAATCAGTACCCCGTTCTTGCCTTCACCCCATATCCTAGAGAGACCCTAGAGCTCTGTCTTGAGAGTATCCAGAGACCGGCCTCCGAGCCCTCTGAGCAGAGACAGAGACTCTCTGTGTGAAAGAGAGTTTCTTTGAGTTCTAAGAGATCCCTGGAGACTCCCCCAAGATCGAGAGAGAGAGTCCTGGCTCGAGAGATGAGAGGTGAGTGGTTAGAGAGAGAGAGAGAGCTTTTATTCTAAAAGGTTATTCCCGCTAAACATTATTCCCTTATCATGTATCTATACATTGGAAATGGCTCGATTGTAATCATGTTTTGTCTTTCCGCTGACTGGTTAGCACGCAACAAAAGCTTTTCACTGTACCTCGGTACACGTGACAATAAACTAAACTGAGGGAGAGACCTTGGCAACTTGACTGCCATCTGTGGAGATATGTAACAAAGTTTATGTGGTCAGGCAATGCTTTGGTTGAAATTGCACTGGTATAATTTAACAATAAAAATCTAATTTAACTCAAGGTCTGATAATTAAATGTAATTTATTGGCCTTTGTAATTGGCCCTGTATCAGTAGTTAACACTGCTGAGAAAGCATTCACTTGGATGACAAAGGGAACACCAGTGAATAGCCTCTGATAAATGGGTGCAGGGCAGAGTGAGCAAGCAAGTCACTCACTCATCAGGTGTGCAAGTCACTTTGGCTCAACAATCCTGCATTGAACAGGCGGCTCGATGCTGAGATCATCACTCGTGCGTTCATTGCTGATGAACAGTCTCTGCCTCAGAGGGCGGTGGAGGCAGGTTCTCTGGATGCTTTCAAGAGAGAGCTAAATAGGGCTCTTAAAAATAGTGGAGTCAGGGGATATGGGGAGACGGGGTACTGATTGGGGATGATCAGCCCTGATCACATTGAATGGCGGTGCTGGCTCGAAGGGCCAAATGGCCTGCTCCTGCACCTATTGTCTATTGTCTATTAATGGTGGGAATTTCATCTTTGGCTGAATCCAATCCAATCCAACTTTATTTGTTAAGCACTTTAAAAAACAACCAAAGTTGACCAAAGTGCTGTACAGAAAAAAAATAAGCAAGACATCATAAAACAGGCAGAATAACAGAACATACAGCTAACATGAGGTGCATAAATTACATACGAAATTCAACAATGAATGGGAAGGAATTTTTGCCTCAAAATCAACAGTTTCCCTACAGAGACCAAGGTTCATAAATGTCGACCAACACTACAGTACCGGGGGAGTGCAGACTGATTGAAGTGGTCCTGCAGGGTTAAATGGGCTGAAGTTATTTGCTTAACTGCCTAGGAGTGGGAGGATGAAGGAGAAAGACTATCGAAATATCTTCGCAGTAAGTGATGGTTTGATAGGTTTGTGGAAAACTGCAAAGTGAAATGGCTGGAATATCAAACTTACATTGCCAGAGGCACAACTGAGTCATTTCACCTTAAGGAGAAGGTAAATAAACACATGAAGGAGAAAGGAATAGATATTTATTCATAAGACACGGGCATTACGCACAGTGTAGAGGCACCAAACGTGGTGAACAAATGGCTAAATGACTTTAATCAGGCATAAACGGTTCGTTATACATGCACGTTGGTCCTCTAACATAAAGGTGTTGTTGCTGCTGCGAGGCTGTTGTTTCGTGGGCTCGAGCTGAGCCCGTGCTGAGGTGGGAGGACACTCACCCCTTGAGAGAGGAAAGCTGGTCAGCTCGAAGTAAGAGCGAGAGAGAGAGAGAGAGAAGGTTGTTATATATCCCAGGACACGCCCCTGTACCCCGTGTCAACTCCTCCCTGCCATTGCCCAGTGACCGACTGCTGAGGGTCCGTGTAGTTAGTGGCCCAACCACCAGGTGCCGCCACAACAGGCTATTTATTGCCCATCTCTGATCGCTGTTAAGAAGCAGGTGATGGGATGTCTTTTTGAACTCGGGATGCTGAGTAACTTGAAGGGGAGCGTACAGTGGTGGTGTTCACATACATCTGCTGCCCCTGTTTATCTTCCACACGATGGAGGAGCCATGGGCAAGCTGCTTATAGAAACATAGAAAATAGGTGCAGGGGTAGGCCATTCGGCCCTTCGAGCAAGCACCGCCACTCGATATGATCATGGCTGATCATCCAACTCAGTATCCCATCCCTGCCTTCTCTCCATACCCCGTGATCCCTTTAGCCACACCTGGAATACATTCAGCGATTCAACCTTCACAGCTCCCTGGAGATGAGCATTTCAATGATTCATAACATCTGAGAGAGGAAATTCCTCTTCATCTCTTACATGGGCAACCCCATCTAACTCCCTCTTAAATGTATCTATATATAATATATATAATGATGCAGCCAGAGGATTGTCAACACAATGATAGGCCTGGATAAAGTGGATGTGAAGAGGATGTTTCCACTAGTGGGAAAGTTTAGGACCAGGAGTCATAGCGTCAGAATTAAAGGACGTTCCTTTGGGAAGGAGATGAGGAGTAATGTCTTTAGCCAGAGGGTGGTGAATCTGTTGAATTCATTGCCACAGAAGGCTGTGGAGGCCAAGTCAATGGATATTTTTTAAGACTAGAACGGGTGCCAGGGGTTATGAGGAGAAGGCAGGAGAATGGCATGAGGAGGGAGGGATAGATCAGCCATGATGGAATGGCGGAGGAGACTTGATGGGCCAAATGGCCTAATTCTACTCCTATCACTTATGAATTTGTGAATTTATGCTGCATCCTCTCACTGGTGATAAAGAGGGAAGAGAAGACTACAATATAAACAAAGGCATGCACTAGTTCAGCTGAATTACCCATTTCTGAGCTATTGTGCTGTGTAAGCAGATGACACAGAGCTAGAAACACCAGTAAATCCCAGGATTAAGAGCTGAAACATGAGGCTGAACCGATCTCTTCATTCCTGGAATAAGGAGAATTATTTATGCTTTCATGTCAAGGGGCATTTAACTTGTAATGAGCCAGGAATCACACCATTAGAAATGCTCAGAGGAGATAACTATTCTTGAAAAATAACAGCATGAGAAATGCGGAGGAGGTCAGTGGGCCCCGCAGGTTTGCTCCAGTATTCAATATCATGAATGTTACTTCTATTGCAAGCCCACTTTGGTGCCCTTTCTCGATGCTCCTTGAGTCCCTTCGATCCGAAAATCAATCGATCTCAGCTTTGAATGCAATCGTGGGCAATCGTGATCTTCTGAAGTTGAGAATTCTGGAATGGATTGGAATGGAAGGAAATACTTTATTGTCACATGTGGCAAGGCAGAGTGAAATTCTCTGCTTGCATACCCAATGCTCACAACTAGCGGCAACCTATGGCGCTGAAGATTTCTGAAGATTACAGCACATCTGAGAAAAGTGATTTACGTGAGAAACCTAAGAAATAGGAGCAAGAGCAGACAAGTCAGCCCTTTAAACCTGCTCCACGATTCAATAAAATCACGTGTGATCCCATCTTGGCTTCAAGGTGTCTACTTCCTTGCTCTCTCTCCATTCCCTTTGATTCGCTTGTTCAAATGTTGGTTGGTCTACACCTGGAATAAATTCAGCGATTCAACCTTCACAGCTCCCTGCGGATGAGCATTTCAAAGATTCATAACATCTGAGAGAGGAAATTCCTCTTCATCTTTTACATGGGCAACCCCATATTCTGAAACTACTGAAGCTATGCTTCCTGCTTCTCCCCCAGTATCTATTTTGCCAACACTTCTCAAGAGTCTATAATTTTTTTAAATAAGATTATCTCTCATTTTTCTAAGCTGAATACAGAATGTTTGGGACAAAGACCCATCATTTAATTTTTTGCCTCTGTACTCCACAATTTGAGATTTGTAATAGAAAAAAAATCACATGTGGTTAAGGTGCACATTGTCAGATTTTAATAAAGGCAATTTTTATACATTTTGGTTTCACCTTGTAGAAATTACAGCAGTGTTTATACATAGACCCCCCATTTCAGGGCACCATAATGTTTCGGACACAGCAATGTCATGTAAATGAAAGTAGCCATGTTTAGTATTTTGTTGCATATCCTTTGCATGCAATGACTGCTTGAAGTGTGTGATTCATGGACATCACTAGTTGCTGGGTATCTTCTCTGGTGATGCTCTCTGCCAGGCCTGTATGGCAGCCATCTTTAGGTATTTTGTGGGCGAGTCCCCTTCAGTTTTCTCTTCAGCATATAAAAGGCATGCTCAATTGGGTTCAGATTGGGTGATTGGTTTGGTCACTCAAGAATTGACCATTTTTTAGCTTTGAAAAACTCATTTGTTGCTTTAGCACTATGTTTGGGATCATTGTCTTGCTGTAGAATGAACCACCGGCCAATGAGTTTTGAGGGATATGTTTGAACTTGAGCAGATAGGATGTGTCCATACACTTCAGAATTCATTATGCTACTACCATCAGCAATTGTATCATCAATGAAGATAAGTGAGTCAGTACCTTCAGCAGCCATACATGCCCAGGCCATAACACCCCCACCACTGTATTTCACAGATGAGGTGGTATGCTTTGGATCTTGGACAGTTCCTTCCCTCCTCTATATTTTGCTCTTGCCATAACTCTGATATAAGTAAATTTTCATCTTATCTGTCCACAAGGCTCTTTTCCAGAACTGTGGTTGCTCTTTTAAATACTTCTTGGCAAACTGTAACCCGGCCATCCTATTTTTGCAGCTAACCAGTGGTTTGCATCTTGCAGTGTTGCCTCAGTATTTCTGTTCATGAAGTCTTCTGTGGATAGTGGTCATTGACAAATCCACACCCGACTCCTGAAGAGTGTTTCTGATCTGTCGGACGGGTGTTTGAGGATTTTTCTTTATTATAGAGAGAATTCTTCTGTCATCAGCTGTGGAGGTCTTACTTGGCCTGCCACTCCCTTTGCGATTAGTAAGCTCACCAGTGCTCTCTTTCTTCTTAATGATATTCCAAACAGTTGATTTTGGTAAGACTAAGGTTTGGCTGATGTCTCTAACAGTTTTATTCCTGTTTCTCAGTCTCATAATGGCTTCTTTGACTTTAATTGGCCCAACTTTGGTCCTCATGTTGATAAACAACAATAAAAGTTTCCAAAGGTGATGGAAAGACTGGAGGAAAGACAAGGTGCTGAGAGTTCTCTTATACCTGCATGAATTAAACACACCTGAGCAATTACAAATGACTGTGAAGCCATGTGTCCCAAACATTATGGTGCCCTGAAATGGGGGAACTATGTATAAGCGCAGCTGTAATTTCTACAAGGTGAAACCAAAATGTATAAAAATGGCCTTTAATAAAATGTGCCAATGTGCACTTTAACCACATGATACTACAAATCTCAAATTGTGGAGTACAGAAGCAAATAAATAAATGATGGCTCTTTGTCCCAAACATTATGGAGGGCACTGTAAATCGCATCACAAACTCCTTCTACATCTTGCCCGCTTCTATATTCCACCACAAGGTGTCCCCCTTATGTATTCCACCACAAGATTTCTATCTTGTTCTTTTGTATTCTATACAAGGTCATCCTCTCATATTCTATTCCATAATAAAAAACAGAGTGAAATCGAGATGATCTCGGACAAATACCCGAGTGAAACTACTGGGTAGCACCACGTGGATAGTGATAATTGGGAGAAAGGAAATTTTAAAAATATTAAATAGGATAGACACAACAAGCTGGTCCGAAGAAGGGTCTCGACCCGAAACGTCACCGATTCCTTTTCTCTCAAGATGCTGTCTGACCCGCTGAGTTACTCCAGCTTTTTGTGTCTATCTTTGGTTTAAACCAGCATCTGCAGTTCCTTCCTACAAATATTAAATAGGATTCACGAGGGAGAGAGAGCAATCTTCTCACACCCCAATCTCTCTCTCTTGATCTCAAATACCACGAGGTTGCTCTCTCTTCCCCCATAAATCCCACCACAATTTTTCCCCTTATCATATTCCACACATCCCCTTCCCCATATCCCCAAGTACACACACACATAGTTCTCCCCTAACTCCAACAAGGGCTCTTTCATACTTTATATAGTGTGCATCATCTAAAACATTTTTTATGTACCCTTTGTCCCTATCTACACTATAATCCATCTGCTACTATGCTTTACTGTCTGGAATATTTGGCCTACATCATCTTGATTTCACTATGATTATTATTTATTATCACTGTGCATTTACTAGAGTTCTTACTACTGGGCAATAATTACTGTAATTAATAACAACAGCAATAATTATAATATTCTGCTGGGCCAGGAAACGGATCAATGTTTAGTTCTGTTTGTCTTTAAGTTTTTATTTCAAGTGGAGTGAACATTGGCCTTCACTTTTTGGAAATGTGGGTTCATGACTCTTCCAGATTAGTGCAACGTCTGTCATTTAACTGTTAAAAAGGTCCCATAGGGCAAAGAGATTCATTTTTTTCTTGCACTCGTTAAGATCGCGAGATATCTCAACTTGCTTCACAGATAATGAAGCTCTGGTGTAAAACAGCAGCTCATGCGAAATAGGTAACGCAACATCCTATTTCTGCATAGCAAGCTCACACGACAGCAAGGAGATGAATAACATGCTCTTCTGTGACATTACTTGAGGTGTTTACTATAATACTCCTTTGCGGTGTATTCTAACTGACAGCCTTGCCAGACATTAAGTGCAATACACTTGCAGTTTTAGAAGTGCCCTTAATGACCTCCTGGCAAGTATTTTATAAGTGTGTTGACTATTCTAACGTAAAAACATGGCAGCCAATACGTGCACACGAGCTTCCACGGACAATATTATCAGGTCATCTCTTATTCTGTAATATTGATTATGAGAGAATGTTTAATTGTCAAATGGACAATGAAATTATTACATTATTATATTTAAAGAAAGAACACAATATATATAAAATGTATTTAAATATATATATTTATGTACATATATATGTATGTGTGTGTGTATGTGTATATACATATATATATATAGAGAGAGAGATAGAGAGAGAGAGAGAGAGAGAGAGAGACACACACACACACACCTAGTGTGTGTGGGATAGTGTTAGCGTACAGGGATTGCTAGTCGGCGCGGACTCGGTGGGCCGAAGGGCCTGTTTCCGCGGCGTATCTCTAAACTAGACTATGTTGGTAATACACTGGTAGAACCCACATGCTTTTCCGACAGTGCTATGAAGACTTATTTTCACCATGCGATGGAAGCTTTGAGAGTGTGGTTTCCATCCCAACTGCATTGGGCAAGTCAGCATCGATGATCTCGGAAGAGTGGCTTGAACCCACCAGCTGTGGAGGCAGAGGGAGCTCGAGCTGCAACGCCAGGCCATGAAATAAAGAAGTGTTGATGTTTAATTTTCAAACACGTTGGCTGCAAGAAATAAACTACAGAATGACATGTGAATTGAATTGTGGATATGTAGGCAGTAAATCGAATTATGCTTCAAGTGCAAATCCTAGATTAGTGTGTAATTGTGATCAGGAAAATAAATGAACAATATGTGCCGCTTTTTAAATCATTAATCTGAAGTAGCTGTGGGCTTGTTGTGATGATGAACAGTCTTCCATTTGTTGGGTGAGTGAAATGAATGTCTGTGATTCCCGAATTACTGCTTCATTTTTTTGGGGGCCATTTCAATTGATTGTTAAAGAGTTTTATTTAATACCATCTTTCTGATTCCCCCCCCCAAGCACAGTGTCATAAACTTGCTTTTTTTGGTCTTTGCTAATTCTTGCAATCTTAAGAGTTGCCGACTCTTGTTGGAATTGTTGGAATTCAGGAGGTTTTTATCACATCCAACCAGCCCCTTCCCACATTTATAGCATTTGTCCTCAGTGCTTCCACCCGCACTGTGCCCTGCTTTCTGATGAGCAGTCAGAGTGAAAACGTTCTTCATGCCTGTCTTCTAGTTGCTACCCATAAACATTCTCTCAATCCTTTGTGTGTTTTGACTTTATACCTGACCAGATCATTATCTTCCAAGTGAAAACTCAAACGCAAGCCAACCATGGTCAATCGAAACCAGTTATCCATCTGAAGACTTGGTTATTTTTCCATACCCAGCCTGATCTGATCATCCGTATAAACACTTTTGTTCAGAAAATCCTGCAGCTCAAAAACATGACTGAAATGTGGGGAGTGCATTGAAGCCTGGTGAAGTGCTGAGGGGGGGGGGGGGGGGGGCTCATGTTGTCGACCTCCCTGTGGTGAACCTTGTCAACTGACCTCAGTCAGGCCAATGACAACATACATAGACCGCAGTAGCGCCACAGCTTAGCGCCAACCCGGAGCATGCGCCCTGTTTAGGGCGGGCACCTACGGATGTCGAGCCGGATGGCATCACCCTGCTGCAGACTTCTGCTGCCTCAAACGCACAAAGAAGAAGAGGAAGTACTGAGGGCAGACACAAAATGCTGGAGCAACTCAGCGGGACAGGCCGCATCTCTAGAGAGAAGGAATGGGTGACGTTTTGGGTCAACAACATAGAAATTAGGTGCAGGAGTAGGCCATTCGGCCCTTCGAGCCTGCACCGCCATCCAATATGATCATGGCTGATCATCCAACTCAGTATCCCGTACCTGCCTTCTCTCCATACCCCCTGGTCCCCTTAGCCACAAGGGCCACATCTAACTCCCTCTTAAATATAGCCAATGAACTGGCCTCAACTACCCTCTGTGGCAGAGAGTTCCAGAGATTCACCACTCTCTCTGTGAAAAAAAAAGTTCTCATCATCTCGGTTTTTAAAGGATTTCCCCCTTATCCTTAAGCTGTGACCCCTTGTCCTGGACTTCCCTAACATCGGGAACAATCTTCCTGCATCTAGCCTGTCCAACCCCTTAAGAATTTTGTAAGTTTCTATAAGATCCCCTCTCAATCTCCTAAATTCTAGAGAGAGTAAACCAAGTCTCTTCTTCAGACAGAGTCAGGAGAGAAGGAGTCTAGAGATATGGACGGGTAAGATGTGGAATGGACAGATCAAAGCAGATGTTGATAAGGAAATGTAGAATGGTTCACCCTTTCCTTCGCTCCAGAGATGCTGCCTGTCTCGTTTGAGTTACTCCAGCACTTTGTGTCTATCTTCGGTGTAATCTATCTACAGTTCCTTCCTACACAGAGTACTGAGGTTGCTCCACTCGAGCTGCTCCCTCTCACCTGACCTGATCCTGAGGTCATTCTTTGATTCATGCCTGGCATGACCCTAACCCAAGATATGAAGCTGGGTCTCATTCAACTTGAGTTGGAAGGCTCTTAGTGATACCTTGTCAAAGAATAGGGCCTGTGAACCTTACTGATCCCAACTGGTACAGCAAAGGGATTGAATAAAATTACCTCAGCAATCTTGCAGTGTGTGAAAGGGAAAGCTATCAAAGATTTGAGCTTAAGATCACTATTTCTCCACAAGCATTTGTAGTAAAGCATGGTTGTGATCCTGAGGGCGGATCTTATAGAAACTTACAAAATTCATAAGGGGTTGGACAGGCTAGATGCAGGAAAATTGTTCCCGATGTTGGGGAAGTCCAGGACAAGGGGTCACAGTTTAAGGATAACGGGAAAATCCTTTAGGACCGAGATGACAAAAACCTTTTTCTACATAGAGAGTGGTGAATCTCTGGAACTCTCTGCCACAGAAGGTAGTTGAGGCCAGTTCATTGGCTATATTTAAGAGGGAGATAGATGTGGCCCTTGTGGCTAAAGGGATCAGGGGGTATGGAGAGAAGGCAGGTACAGGATACTGTGTTGGACGATCAGCCATGATCATATTGAATGGCGGTGCAGGCTCGAAGGGCCAAATGGCCTACTCCTGCACCTATCTTCTATGTTTCTATGATGGCTTCTGCAGTTGAACCCCATGCAAAGCTAAGAGGCATTTGGAGAATGGCCACAGGGAGAGAGATACAGGCCCCAGCGAAATGATATTGCTTTCATGAGAGTGGGATGTGGGGGCAAAATGGCAAAAAGGAATTCTGGAGATTGGCATGGGCAGTACCCCAGCATGCCTGCAGAGGGCAACATTGGCAGGTTTCTAGTCCATGAAGCAAACCGCAGACTAACAGAACCGACAGCTCAACACAACAGAGCCAGTACTGAATTAAGCGGTGGCTCGGTCAGTGTTGACGAGATCAGTTTTGTCCTGTTTACAAAACCCAGTTTAATTTAAATACAAGTGAATGTCGCTCGGTATTTAGAGTTTGACGTGTGGCCAGATTAGATCCTATTAACAATGGGTGGAGAGTGCCCCTTTAAACAGTTCTGCAAACCTCCCAGACAGTTCAACCTGTTGCTTTATCAACTGGACACACAATGATGGCTATCTGTTACCAGCGGTCAGTGAAGCCTCCAGGCTTTGTTTAACCTGTTTGTTTCAATCCCTTCTTAGATAGGCACAACATGCTGGAGTAACTCAGTGGGTCAGGCAGCATCTCTGGAGAATAGGAAGAGGTGACGTTTTGGTTCAAGAGCCTCCATCAGATTGATGAATAGACTTTTCCCGTCTACACCTGGTCCCCCTCCTTTTGGGCTCCCCCCCGATGGCCTTCTCCCTCATTACCCCTTTTCATTTCTAACAATCTTTTTCGATGGGAAAGAGTCCTCACCACCCAGCGATGACCCCTTTTCCCGTCTCCACCAGCCCCCCACCTCTTAAAACCCCCCCCCCCCCCCCCCCCCCCCCCGGATGGCCTTCAACCCTCATTTCCAACAAATTCTCCAGAGATGCTGCCTGACCCGCTGAATTTGTTCCCCATGTTGGGGAAGTCCAGGACAAGGGGTCACAGTTTAAGGATAAAGGGGAAAATCCTTCAGGACCGAGGTGAGAAAAACATTTTTCACACAGAGAGTGGTGAATCTCTGGAACTCTCTGCCACAGAAGGTAGTTGAGGCCACAGTTCATTGGCTATATTTAAGAGGGAATTAGATGTGGCCCTTGTGGCTAAAGGGATGGAGAGAAGGTAGGGATGGGATACTGAGTTGGATGATCAGCCATGATCATAGAAACATAGAAACATAGAAACATAGAAATTAGGTGCAGGCTCGATTGGATCATATTGAATGGCGGTGCAGGTTCGAAGGGCCGAATGGCCTAATCCTGCACCTAATTTCTATGATTCTATCTTTCTATTACTCCAGCATTTTGTGTCTACCTTCGGTGTAAACCAGCATCTGCAGTTGCTTCTTACACAAGCTTTGATCTTTTGCTGGAAGGTTCCATACCAGGTACTTTCATTCACTCACCTAAGAAGTCCAAATGCCCATTTTTAATTTATTTTGCCTTGTGGATGGGTGACGCTAATAATGTTGGCAGTAATTATCTATTCCCACGTGGCTGATCGCACTCCTGATAGCCACAAAGGCTTATATTTCTGTTGCAAATGGGAGATGTGGGAACATTTTGTTTTTCACGTTGAGAGTGGTTAGGATCTAGAATGCTCAGGAGCTAAATCAGACTGACCAGGGAACTGGCAAGAATTTCATTGTTCTATCTGGGACATATAACAATAAACCACTCTTGACTCTTGACATATTAGTGCGCTGAGTGAATTGGTCACATTGACCAGGGGGACTGTGTCACACTGGCCGGAGAAATCAGATTCCAGAGTAACTTCCAAAGGATAACTAGGTGCATCCTTAGTACAGAGAGTTATGCCCCTGTCCCACTTAGGAAACCTGAACGGAAACCTCTGGAGACTTTGTGCCCCACCCAAGGTTTCCGTGTTCCCGGAGGTTCCCAGAGGTTTTTGTCAGTCTCCCTACCTGCTTCCACTACCTGCAACCTCCGGCAACCACCTGCAACCTCCGGGAACCGAACGGAAACCTTGGGTGGGGCGCAAAGTCTCCAGAGGTTTCCGTTCAGGTTTCCTAAGTGGGGCAGGGGCATTATGAAGGAACTGTTGGTGTTTGGGATAGCACAAGCTTGATGAACAGAATGGCACCACTCTGCAATATGAGATTCCAAGTGTCTGAAATAGATGTAGATGTTTTGATTCAGATACCTAACTATGTTTGAGAAGGACATATTTATCACCTGACACTAACCAAAACCATAAGACTCAATGCAAGAGTTAAAAATCTGGTGACTAATTTTATCCGCTGGTATTTGAATCAGTAACTTCTCATCTTGTTAACACAAGCTTTCCTTGCCGCTGAGGTCGAGCTTATTAAAAGTCTTTCAGGATTATAGTGATTGTGAACCAAGACAGCCTCATCATCAGTGCTTTAATGTCGTACTGTGCTACAATCACCATTCTGCCCACTGTAATGAGACACTACAACAGTCCAGGGTGAGTCAGTTCAATTCCATAAACATAGCACTCTAAGAATTCAAACATAGTTAAAAGTGACAGATCCCATTCCTTGGTATAAGCATCCACGTTTAGACTCTCCAATTCTGAGTCTCTGCGTAGAATGAAGCACTTGCATGTAAATGTACAGGTTATGGGTAAGGAGCAGATGAACTGAACTAATTAGGAACATCTTCCAAAGTATCCACGTAATGGGCCAAATGGCCACCCTCTGTGCTTCACCGTTTCACGATTCTGCAGTTGCTGATCGGACGCTCAAAATATCTCACGAAACTCCACACACTGAAGTACTTTCGAAGTAGAGTCCCCATTGTTACTTGATAGCAACGTTGGAGCAATGAGATGTGAGCCCACTTCATCTGCCTTCCATGCTGCTGGTGGAAGCTGGAACGTTGGTCGGGCCACTGGGAGAATACTCTGCCTTGTATCAAATTGTAAATGCCAAGGCATTTGCAACAAACGCCCACTTGTATTGAGGGGAGAGTGGGGAAGCCGGCAATATACAGGCGCACGGTACACTGGTGTGATTAGGATAATGAGAGCTACTCTTTGTCAACACTGAGCATTAGTAATACCTGTTGTCTATACACCAGCGCTAATGAGACAGACTGATGAGGAGAACTTTAATACTGTCCAGAGGGAACTGAGACAGACCAACTGGAGAAATAGGTCACACTGACCAGTTACAAATGGAGGGGGGGGACAGGTAACTGGGTCATGCTGATTAATAGAACTGATTCACGCGTACCACTGGGACTGCAACACACACTCTTGGCGTGTGAGGGTGAGAGTGGTAGGCTGGTGAATTTTTAGATCACACTGACTGAAAGATGGGGTTAGGAGGCAGATATAGATCAGCCATGATTGAATGGTGGAGTAAATTTGATGGGCCGAATGGCCTAATTCTGCACCTATCACTTATGAACTTTACACCAAGGGGGGATAACTGAGTCTACATCCAGTATGACTGTGTAATACTAATGAGGGAGCACAGCGTCTTCCTGACCCTGTGGACTGTCTCGTGGTGACTGTGGAGAGGATTGGGTTGTACTAAACGACTGGGTCACATGATCATCTGAACTAGATCTTAATGACATGGAGCAGACTGTGAACGACGGTGCTCGGACTGAGACTCAGGTGCCCTGACCGACGTCTTTTCTGAAGGTCATTTTTTTTAGGTCAGAGTTACAGTGCGGAAATAGGCCCTTTGAAACATAGAAACATAGAAATTAGGTGCAGGAGTAGGCCATTCGGTCCTTCGAGCCTGCACCGCCATTCAATATGATCATGGCTGATCATCCAACTCAGTATTCCGTACCTCCCTTCTCTCCATACCCTCTGATCCCTTTAGCCACAAGGGCCACATCTAACTCCCTCTTAAATATAGCCAATGAACTGGCCTCAACTACCCTCTGTGGCAGAGAGTTCCAGAGATTCACCACTCTCTGTGTGAAAAAAGTTTTTCTCATCTCGGTTTTAAAGGATTTCCCCCTTATCCTTAAGCTGTGACCCCTTGTCCTGGACTTCCCCAACATCGGGAACAATCTTCCTGCATCTAGCCTGTCCAACCCCTTAAGAATGTTGTAAGTTTCTATAAGATCCCCTCTCAATCTCCTAAATTCAAAATCAACCCCCAATGCCGTGTGCTTTAAGTTTGTATACTAATCTCTTATGTGGGACCTTATCAAAAGCCTTCTGGAAGTCCAGATAAACCACATCCACTGGTTCTCCCCTATCCACGCTACTAGTTGCATCCTCGAAAAATTCTATAAGATTCGTCAGACATGATTTACCTTTCGTAAATCCATGCTGACTTTGTCCAATGATTTCACCACTTTCCAAATGAGCTGCTATCCCATCTTTAATAACTGACTCTAGCAGTTTCCCCACTACCGATGTTAGACTAACTGGTCTGTAATTCCCCGTTTTCTCTCTCCCTCCCTTCTTAAAAAGTGGGGTTACGTTTGCTACCCGCCAATCCTCAGGAACTACTCCAGAATCTAAAGAGTTTTGAAAGATTATTACTAATGCATCCACTATTTCTGGAACTACTTCCTTAAGTACTCTGGGATGCAGCCTATCTGGCCCTGGGGATTTATCGGCCTTTAATCCATTCAATTTACCCAACACCACTTCCCGACTAACCTGGATTTCACTCAATTCCTCCAACTCCTTTGACCCCGCGGTCCCCTGCTATTTCCGGCAGATTATTTATGTCTTCCTTAGTGAAGACGGAACCAAAGTAGTTATTCAATTGGTCCGCCATATCCTTGTTCCCCATGATCAACTCACCAAGTCCGCGCAGCCCAGCGATCCCCGCACACTAACACTACCCTACACGCACCAGGAAGAACTTACAATCTTACCAAGCCATTAGCCTTCAAACCTGAAGATAAGCACAAAATGCTGGAGGAACTCAGCAGGACGGGCAGCGTCTCTGGAGAGAAAGAATGGGTGACGTTTCTCGACCAAAAACGCGACCCATTCCTCCGACCCAAAACGTCACCCATTCCTTCTCTCCAGAGATGCTGCCTGTCCTGCTGAGTTACTCCAGCATTTTTGTGTCTATCTTCAGTTTTAAACCAGCATCTGCAGTTCCTTCCTACACATTTAGCCGACAAAGCTGTACTTCTTTGGAGTGTGGTAGGAAACCAGTGCACCCGGAGAAAACCCACGCAGGTCACGGGGAGAACGTACAAACTCTGTTCAGGATCGAACCCGGGTCTCTGGCATTGGAAGGCAGCTGCGCCACCGTGCTGCCCTAATGTGAGGAACATTACTGAGGCAACCCAACTCACAGGTGCAAGACAGTTGAAGGGGCTCACAGCTGGTCAGGATGACAGTGTAAATTGTGAAGCATTTGCTGGGCATAAGTTAAATATCATGTGCGTCATTCTGATCGATTGCAGTCAATGGGATTGAATATCACGCACTCGGTATAAGAAGCAACCAACGTGATACCAGCTTATTATGCTTACATCCAAGACGCTTTTATGCTCTAAGTACTGATAGCACCATACAAACCTTCAGTAACAATTTAAAAACAGTTCCATAATTTATATTCTGTCTCAGTAGAGCAGTTGCCAGGTATTGTTCTCAGAGTTGATATTTCTTTCAAAGCATTTTAGGGCTAAGGTACAGGATTGTGTGAACAGTAAAACCTCAGATGGGAATAAACTTGTATTTTCCATTTGCAACGCAAATAGATAAATCAATATTTCAATTTGGGTTGTGCTGGAAACACCGGGGCCAGTAATTGCAAAGTGTATCCTTGTCCCAGTTTTACTGACCCACAGTCGTGGTTTTGCAGTGATAAATGCCCACTGCATTTTCACAGATAAAGCAGCAGTTTGCTTTTCAGTAGCATTACAGAGAGACTGCACTAAAGGTGCAGGAATTAAAGGGGCTTGGACTTCATGAAAGGCAACACCCTACCTACAGCTATATTCAAGCCAAGAGACCCCAAAGATGCACAGGTTTGCAGGTTAATTGGCTTAGTGTGCAAATGTAATTTGTCCCTAGTGTGTGTGTGTGTGTGTGTGTGATAATGTGAATGTGTAGGGATCGTTGGTCGGCACGGACTCAGTGGGCCGAAGGGACTGTTTCCGCGCCGTATCTCTAAACTAAACTAAAGGCAGGATTCTTTTTAGTCTTTGTAGAGGATGGCAAAGGTTAGAGGAGGAGGCTGAGAAATGTAGACAGGGTTTTGATTCCCGCGAATCAAAGTGTGCGAATATTGGGTGGTGTTACATACACTGCGGCACAGGGACAGGCACTTCGGCCCATAATGTCCGCGCTGAACATGGTGCCATGTTCTCAATATTAAATGGAGCGCAGGAAAAAAAAACAGACATTGGAAACAGAAAATAGGGAGCGGACAACATGACATTGAGGGAAGCAACTATTGTAAGGACATTGGAGGACAAAGATAATGGAGGACATTTCAGAATGTGAAGGCCACATCTTGAGAACAGATGCATGGAGACGGAGAAATTGGGAGAATGAGATAGCGTCCTTACATGAGACAGAGTAGGAAGAGCTCCAGCCAAGGTAGCTGTGGGCGATGAAATTGACGGGTTCCTCACAAATGCAGAAGGCACCATTAATACAACTGTGGATGTAATGGGGAAAGAGATGGGAGGTGGTACCAGAGAAGGTCTGGAACATATGGCCAATGCAGAGACTGCTGTCGCTGGGTGACCATTTGATTTTGCAGCAAGTGAGAGGAGTCAAAAGAGAATTGTTCAGGGTAAGAACAAGTTCAGCCAGGCGGACGAGACCATTGGTGGAGGTGAGTTGGATGCATCTTGTTGCAGAAAGAAGTGGAGAACTTTAAGAACTTCCTCCAAAACTGGAGACAGTCAGCACTGTCAAACGAGGCATGATGACAGAAATGATTCAGAGAAGGAGGCTATTTGGTCTATCGAGTCTACAACCCCTCTCAAAGCAATCCCATTCCTGAAGAAGGTCTGAAGAAGGCTCTCGACCTGAAACGTCACCCATTCCTTCGCTCCAGAGATGCTGCCTGTCCCGCTGAGTTACTCCAGCATTTTGTGTCTACCCCATTCCTCTACTTATTTCCCAGTATCCCACCCTCTCCCACAAACCCTTCAACCTCATCCTGATCTACCTATACCCAGGTACTCCCAAATAAGTTTTACACTTAGCGATTATCCCGCCAACAAGCATGTGGGGGCAAATACGCAAACTCCACACCGACAGGTCAGGAGTGAACTGTGACGCTGTAAAGCACCAGCACTGCTTGTTCTGCCACCGTGGCGCAGCGGTAGAGTTACTACCTAACAGCGCCAGGGACCTGGGTTCGATCCTGACTCCGGGTGCTTGTCTGTACGGAGATTGTTCCTTCTCCCTGTGACGTGCGTGGGTTTTCTCCGGGATCTCTGTTATTCCCCCCACACTCCAATGACGTACAGGTTTGTAGGTTAATTAGCTTGCTATGATTGTAAATTGTCCCTAGTGTGTATAGGACAGTGTTAAGTGTGCGGGCATCGCTGGTGGGCATGGACACGATGGGCCGAAGGGTCTGTTTCCGTGCTGTATCCAGACACTAAACTAAACTAAACTAACACCAGGCTGAGGTATTTTGTTCAGACTATGGCAGATTTCTGGGAAAACGTTACATTGAAGTCCATGTTTAATTTATCCACAAATTGCATATCTTTAATCACGGAGAAATTGCATGTTGATGTGAAATGCAAGGATGATCAGGGACCTTGTGCTGCCCGCGCCTCCTGCAGCCCCTTGTCACACTGGGCTGAAGCCGAGCGATCTGTCCTACTGCTCACCTTGGCCAGGCAGCCGAGTTAATGTCACCACGATTCTCTAAACCAATAAGCGTTTAATTCAGTTAAACAGTGGCTGCAATTGGATTCTGCAGTCTCCTGCCAGCTCAGCTAGCAGCTATTGGTTTAAAAAAAAGCCAGGCAGTGTTAGCAACAGAAATACCAGAATCTCAGAACCAACCTGCGAAAGATTCGATGAAGGGAGCGCTGAAATAGTTACCGAGGGTCGGGAGCCTTCTGATTTAGTGTTTATCAGTAACTAGGAATGGACCAGAACAGACATGCTCAGGAATAGTTTGGGATTAGTTTTACCAGTCTACAGTAAATGGGGTTGGCTAAAAAAAATCAGATTCAGAAAGATACTTTCATGTTCATTATTAATTCGCAGTCTCAAAATGATGTATTCAAGAGCCAGTTGGATATCACTCTTAGGGCTAATGGAATCAAGGGGGATGGGCAGAAAGCAGGAACTGGGTACTGATTCTGGATGATCATATAGAATGGCGGTGCTGGCTCGAAGGGCCGAATGGCCAACTCCTGCGCCTATTTTCTGTATTTCCATGTTTCTAAAATGCATGTGAGGTAAACTTTCAATACAAGAAATAGAAGCTTTACATGTAACCGCTTGTTTCACCTTCCCATGACCTTCTTTCTCAACCTCTTCATCCATCTTATTATTTTGTTTACTTCATTCCAACCTTTTTTTTAGTGTAAGAAGGAACTGCAGATGCTGGAACAATCAATGATAGACAAAAATGCTGGAGAAACTCAGTGGGTGAGGCAGCATCTATGGAGCGAAGGAATGAGTGATGTTTCAGGTCGAGACCCTTCTTCTGACTGATGAGGGGATGGGGGGGGGGGGCGGGAAGAAGAAAGGAAGAGGCGGAGACAGTGGGCTGTGCGAGAGCTGGGAAGGGGAGGGGAAAGAAGGAGACAGCAAGGACTACCTGAAATTTCGGTATATTTCGGGAGAAAACCCATGCGGTCTTGGGGAGAACATACAAACGCCGTACAGACAAGCACCTATAGTCAGGATCGAACCCGGATCACCACTTTTCTTCATTTACTCACTCTGCTCAATTCCTACAACCTCCACCACACCCTTAATCCCCCCCCCCCCCCACATTTCCCCACCATCTTCTGCAGTTCCCTCAATCACCCTCACTACCCCCCACCCTCTCATTCTTTGTCCATTCTCTCAATTTCCTTTGCCATTCCATCACATTCTCTCTCCATTTCATTAGTCATTAGTTTATTGCCACGTGTGCTGAGGTACTGTGAAAAGCTTTTCTGTTGCGTGCTAACGAGTCAGTGGAAGGACAACACATGATTACAATCAAGCCATCCACGGCATACAGATTCACAATGAAGGGATGATCGTGAATAACATTTAGTGGAAGATAAAGCCGGTGAAGTACGATTGCCGCTTCTCCCCCCCCCACCAACGTTTGCTCACGTTCTTCCTCCATCCCCTCAATCTTCTTTGTCATTTTTGTTGTCATTTGAACTTCTTTACTCCCCATTTGAATTGATGTTCCTTTCGACGG
This sequence comes from Leucoraja erinaceus, assembly GCF_028641065.1. Classification (NCBI taxonomy): domain Eukaryota; kingdom Metazoa; phylum Chordata; class Chondrichthyes; order Rajiformes; family Rajidae; genus Leucoraja; species Leucoraja erinaceus. The sequence continues at coordinate 8,069,866 of NC_073406.1, read as the reverse complement.
AGCAACATTTTCCAGCATTGGAGATGAATATAAACAGAGGTGTCATTTTTAAGGGGATTAAAGAGCTGAAGCTAAATGCATGGAAAGGTTGCTGGTATAATCTGCATTGATTTAGACGACCTGATCCAGGGCCACATCAAAACTGACCGGACAGCGAGGTATCAGCCAGGCATGGAAATGCATGAAAGTCACGTACATTTCTATCATGGTGCCTCCTCCTACAGTCATAGAGCCAGCAGTTTGTCACAGGCAATTGCATGGGGAAGGAGCAATCAGAGGCATATGGCATCGATGGAACAGTAGCCCAGTAACAATACTGGCAAGGGAAAGAAGTGGGAGGGGGAGGAGGAAAAGAGAAATCTCCAAACACCAGGCAGAATGAAAATATCAACATTCAATTCAGGCTGAGCAATCTCACCCAAAGCTGCAGAGGTTTCCATTGTGTGAAAATTAAACCAGGGGAAGTGAAGCCCGACAGATTCAAATTAATTTATTTTAATGAATCATTATATTAACGAGGGATTTCTGAATATCACATCTCCTTAGGGGAAGTTCCAATCTGGGTTTAAAGACTCAATCAGCAAGGTTTCAGGCTGACTTCAGTTTCAGTCAAACCGGGTGCTCTGGCAAGGTGAGGGAGGTCAGTGCTGTAGCCTGACATTTGATCCAATCACTCCCAGCATTGATGTGGAAGAAGGAACTGCAGGTGCTGGTTTACACCGAGGAGAGACACAAAATACTCAGCGGGTCTGACAGCATCTCTGGTGAAAAGGAAGAGGCGGCATTTCGGGTCGAGACCATTCACCACTCCCAGCACTGATGCAGCTTGGATAAGATGCTGAGCAAAACACATTTCACACAATTCCATTTTCAGGTGCTTACTCAACTGTCGCTGTGGTCTGAAGAAGGGTCCCGACCCGAAACGTCACCCATCCTTTTTCTCCAGAGATGCTGCCTGACCCGCTGAGTTACTCCAGCACTTTGTGACTATCTTCCATCAAAAACACATCAGGTTGGACTGTGCACGATTGCGTTGCCCAGAAACGTGAGTGCAAACCACTGTTTGTAACTGGCACTCGCCGTTCAATATCCTGACAGACCAGTTTTTTTTTGGTAAAAACCACCGTCTCTACAGGATGAACAGGTAGAATCTATTGCCTTGACCAGAGAAGTCAATAATGAAGGGACATGGATTTAAGTTAATTGCTGCAACAATTAACAGGAAATTGTGGAAACATTTTTCACTCGTTGGATCTGGAGTGCACTCACTGAAAGGTTGTTGGGAGGCAGAAACACACATGATGTGTGGAAGACACAAAAATGGCAGGCACCGAGTGCAGATGAACAGAATTTATACATGAGACTTGATATATATTTATATATGAGACTTGATGATCAGCATGGACATGCTGGGCCAAAGTCCTTGTGCTTTGCTGTCTGCTTCTAACACTCTGGGTGGGCACTGAAGGATCTGTGACCTACAAGACTATGGACTAAAACACCATCAACCTCATTGGAGACCCTCGAACTATCTTTGATCAGACTTTACTGGACTTTATCTTGCACTAAATGTTATTCAAGTTATTCCCTTTATCATGTACGCCGGGGGCTCTAACACCAAGACCCAGTGTGCGACCTCGCACCACCCGGCATGGCTTTAATGGCCGCGGGACAATCGCCATCGCCAGCCGGGGGCTTTGACTTTGACTCTGACATCGGGGGGGGGGGGGGGGGGGAGAGTGCAGTGGAGAGATAATTTTTTTGGCCTTCCATCACAGCGATGTGATGGATGTTTATGTAAATTATGTTGTGTCTTGGGTCTATTTGTTTGTAATGTATCGCTGCAGAAACGGCATTTCGTTTGGACCTCAAGGGGTCCAAATGACAATTAAATTGAATCTTGAATCTTGAAATGTACACTGTGAATGGCTCGATTGTAATCATGCATTTTTTTTCCGCTGACTGGTTAGCGCGCAACAGAAGCTTCTCACTCTACCTTGGTACACGTGACAATAAACTAAACTCAAACTCATCGAAGATAGAAACATAAAGCTGGAGTAACTCAGCGGGTCAGGAAGCCTCTCTGGAGAAAAGGTCTCTGGGTCGAGACCCTTCTTCAAACTGATAGTCAGGGGAAAGGGAAACAAGAGATGTAGATGGCGACATAAGGAGATATAGAAGAAATGAATAAAAGATATGCAAAAAAATAACAATGGATAAAGGAAACAGGCCATTTCTAGCTGTGGCCGAGGTGAAAATGAGTATAGACAGTGAGACTCAACAAGACGACTTTCAAACTCATCAGACTTGTACTAAAGACAAATAGATGGGGCAGGGGCAGCTCTGTAACCAAACTAAGCGAGGGGAAGAAACTAGCTTCCATTACATTGACCAGGCAATGCCATCAAGGGAGTGCAGAATGCGACCAGCCTGTCCACACATGGAGCAAGTCCTCAACTCTCTGGCATGTACACCATGCCATGCAGGGTGCAGATCAGAGCACCACAACGTTATTTCTGAGTTGCTGCCATTGCGCTCACAGGCAGTCTCCGCCACATTGTAGGGTGAGCTGCTGCTGGATTTATGCCGGTTCCTGGCCCAGTGAGTGAGTGCAAAAAAACAGGTGTTTGAACCAGGTTTCTGGCACAGCAGCACTGTTGGGAAAACATCTCTGTGTGTGACTGAAACGATTGCTTTTAGTGCCCTCGTACCTAGGAACACATCCTGTGCATGAAGAAAAGTAACAGTGTGCCTTCATCAGATCTCTTCTGTTCCAAGGAGAACAACTCCAGTCTCTCTGATCAATATAATTGAAGTCCCGAATCCATGAATCATATCAGTAAATCTCTCCTGCTCCCACTTCAATGCTTTCATATCTTTCCTGAAGTGAGGTGCCCAAAAGGTCTTTGCTCTTGTCCTCACTGCCTCTCTAACGTTTGGGACATTGCATGTTGAACAATGGTCTCACCATAGACGTTTATATGGACAACCATGCTCATTTACATCAGGACAGCACCAATGATGTCCATTGAAGCAACTGGTCTCAAAATAGGATCACACTCATATAATTATACAATATGTGGCACGCACAGAAGGAGGCCATTTGGCCCATCACATCCATGCCAGTCAATAGAAGGAGCCACTGAGGAAACTGCCACTTCCAGTTCAGTCCATAGTCTTGTAGGTGGCAGGTCCTTCTGTGCTCATCCAGAGCACAAGCCCCTTGGCCCAGCATGTCCATGCTGACCATCAAGTCTCAAATTCAAATCCTGTTTATCCGCACTTGGTCCCTGGCATGTTTTGTGTCTTCCATGCATCATGTGGGTTTCTGCCTCCAACAACCTTTCAGTGAGTGCACTCCAGATCCAACGAGTGAAAAATGTTTCCACAATTTCCTGCTAATTGTTGCAGCAATTAACTTAAATCCATGTCCCTTCATTATTGGCTTCTCAGGTCAAGCACATAGATTCTACCTGTTCACCCTGTCATGCCTCTGGTGGTTCTGTATGCATCAGAGAGAAAGCATCAGAGAACCATTAAGAATAAGCAGTGGATGCTGGCCCGTGTTCCATAGTTTAGTAAACGGCAAAACGAATGAACAAAATTCAAGCACATGGAATTGGGGATAATATAATTATGGATTGAAGATTGGTATTAACAAAAGAGAGAGCACAAATAAACAGGCAATTTCCAAGTTGGATGGCTGTGATTAGTCAGATATCACAGGGATTGGTGCTGTGGTCTCAAATATTAATCATCTAAAATAATGAAAAAACTAAAAAATAAAATCAAGTATAATATACCCAAGGATGCTAATTATATAAAGCTGGGTGCTGGTGTAAGTTATGAGGAGAACGAGAGAGATTTGGGGTGGGGGGGGGATATAGGTGGCTATGTAAATGGATGTTCATGGCAGATAGTAGCCTTAAGGGCCTGTCCCACTTGGCGACTGCCGGCATCATTGACTGACGTGTCAGGCCACCGAAACGTTTGCGGCATGACGCGGTGTGATGACGTATTGACGCGCAGCATTTTTTCAAGTCTCGCAACATTTTTTTTGTCGCCGCTGGATTTTGAAATGTTCAAAATCTTTTGGCGACCCTGATGTGACGCCGGCAGCCGGCAAAAAAAATCGCCAAGTGGGACAGGCCCTTAATGGTGACACCATGACTATCGATAAACCTTGACAGGAAACTCAAATGCACCAGCCACACTCGGCAGGTCAGGAAAGTTGGGTATTCTGCAACAAATGACTCACCTCTTAATATGGTCTTCCCAACAGCTCCAAAGGCTCAAGTCAGGAGCGCGATGCAATACCCTCCACTCGCCCGGATGGGAGCAGCACCAGTAAAACACAAGCCAGTTGATGCCATCCTGGAGAGGTAGTAGCTCTCTCGATTTGAGCCCCATCCACCAACCTAAACATCCATTCCCTTTCACCAGTAACACACAATGGCTGCTGTGCTTGTCGTCAACTAAATTGCACCACACTTCTCACACAATCTACTCTAACACACAACCTGCCAAACACGCAGACTCTATAACGAGACACATAAAGGCAGCAGGAGCACTGGAGTGGCCACATGCGCATTGGTACAGCATGGAAACAGACCCTCCAGTCCTCATGCCCTCGTTAACCACAAGTACCCATTTATTTTAATCCCATTTTCGAATGTTTGGTTTATGAATTTCTGGGCCTCAGAAATTGGTCTCTTGCAGAGGGAGCGGGTGCAAGAATATTTCACCAGATTGATCCCTGCCATGGTGAGTTTGACCTGAAAGAAAAGATCAATATGAATACTCCATACCCCAAAGAATGTGGAAGAATGATAGGCGATCGCACTGAAACGTATAGAATTCTCAAATCAATGATCGAATACATACAATGACAACATTTCCCATGGCTGAGATATTGAGCACCAAGGAGTACAGTGTCAAAATAAGTGTCTGACTGTTCAGCACTAAGATGATGACAAGAATATCTTAACCCAGTGGAGTGAATTTCTAGCATGTTAAACCCAGGATGGCTGTGAGGTCAGTCACTGAGTTTGTACAGGGCACAGGGAGATAGAGGAGAGAATGAAGCGCAGGAACACAGTAAATAAAGATCAGCCAAGATCTTACTGAACATCAGATCAGACACCCAGGCCATCTCGTGCTTCTATTTGTTACATTCTCATATCCTTAAATTGCTGAACTCGACCTTAATTCCATTTGCCGACCATGAATCTGCACCGATGTGTGACTCTTACTTCTCACTTCTGAAAAATGTTGCCCATACGATCGGCAAAATGTTCCTGTCAGCTTAGTCACACGACTTCCTGGTGTTAAGTGCCCAAACTTCATGCTACATTGCTCTGCCCAGACTGCCCAGCTGTGTCAAACCCTGCCTTCCTTAACCTACCAGAAAGCAAACACAGGCTTTACTGATGTTTGGATAAAGAGTTCCCAACTTGAAACATTGACTGACTCTCTTTCTCCCTGTACAGTTTCAACCTGACCTTCAGAGCATTTCCTGTTTTTATTCCCCTCTCATCAGTTTGGATTATCTCAGCTATCAGTCTAACAGCTGTACCCACTCAACTCCAATATTTTTTTAACTAAGAAGCATGTGTGGAAAGAACATTAAGTTTTTTTTTTAATGCCTTTGCGAATCTTCTGCTGGATTGCTAAATGTTCCAAGGATTAATCTTGACTTGCTGGAGAATTTGTGCCAGTACAGCCGGCTGGGCTACGTGAGTTGAACCCCCAACAACCTATGACAGACACAAAACGTTGGAGTAACTCAACGGGTCAGAGAGCACCTCTGGAGAAAAGGAATAGGTGACGTTTGGGGTCGAGACCATGAAGTCTGAAGGAGGGTCTCGACCCGGACCGTCACCTATTGATTTTCTCCAGAGATGCTGTCGAGACCCCCTGAGTTACTCGAGCTTTTTTGTGTTCATCTTCGATGAGTTTGAGTTTGGTTTACTGTCATGTGTCAGCGGGTAGACTTACAATCCAGCCATCCACAGTGTACAGATACACGATAAAGGGAACAACTTGAATAGCATTTAGTCGTAGATTAAGTCCAGTAAAGTCTGATCGCGGATCTCCAAACCAGCATCTGCTGTTCCTCCCCAACAACCTATTGTTGCTTATCATTAACTCCAGGTCAGAGAGGTGAGTGATCGGTGTTGCTCAAATCTCCAAGGCCACTAAATCCAGTGACTCTGAGTCATTCTGGAATTTCTGAACCTTACACATTAAACACATTTTTGAGGCTTTTAATGTTATCGGCAGATTCTGGGGCGGGAGATTGCAACCTTCACGTGGTCCGCCCTGTGTCGACTAATGCAATCAACTCGACGTGCACAAACGGAAGATCAAATAGAACAAGTTGTCCAACAACTTTAGGCTGTGTGCATGCAGAAGAAGAAGGAGTCAGATTCTCATGCAGTAGGTTATGATGTTTTACTAAGATAATGGCATAAATATCTGTAAAGAACAGTGAAGAGTTATTTTTTTTAACCAAGGTAGGAGCAAAGTGAGGGGTGACATGAGAGCTCTGCAAGATGATTAAAAGGTTTGATTGGGTCGAGAACGAAGTGAATCCAAAATTAGAACATCATTATAGTAGAATCACTAATTCAGGACAAACTTCTTTACTAAAAATAGATTGGAGTGTGGAACTCACTGACACATGGACTAGTTAATGTGAGCATCGTGGCACATAGGAGAAGGCCAGATAAGAAGATGAGGTGGAAAGAAATAGAATAACGTGCTGCTGGCTTTGAACAAATGTAAGATTGTTGAAGAGTTGGGGCGGATTTTACACGGAGCACAATGCAAGCATGGTATTTGGGCTGAATGGCCTGCATTTTGTACTGCATGATTCAATGGAAATTAATTCCTATATTACCACAACTAGTCTTGTGTTGCTGACACACAGTATTTGCACTGCGACATAAAACTGTTCTAAGGATCATAAAAAACCCAAAGACTAATTAATAATATAAAACTCGGCAAACCCTGCTCCTTGTGAGAGTGGCACGCGGCTTCAGAGCGGATGGGGCACGGAAGATATATATTTTGCAAATGTGCGGAGGGCTTAAATGGCACAATTAATATGAATGATGGGATGCTGCAAAGAGGATTATCAGAGGCGATCCTCCTGAGATTCATAGCGATCGGGCTTTTGGTGGCATTACTCCCCATGATATGCCTTTCAGATGAGTGGTTTTATGGCACTCTTGCACCCTTTCCCCTCGCCACCCCGTGCACTGTGTACACAACGACGGAAAAGTAAGTCAGCAATGACAAATCCCTTTGTGCACCAATTCAGATATTAAATCAAAACCGAGATTCAAAAAACTCTCCAGAGTCCGGGAGGCAGGATTTAAAAGTTGAATCATTTGTCTTTCTGCCACATCAGTTACGGGCCAGATACAGTACATTGCAATCTTCCTACACTCTCTCTGTGCTGCACATTTGGTTCGGCTGGGGATATTTCCACCTCCGTAAACAGACGTTGTTTTTTGTTTAAACATATTTCCGATATTTTTTAAATGAATAAATAAAAAACTTTCAAAAATAATAAAAGATAATTTAATGCCTCTTTAATATTTTTTCCTCCAAGAGTTTTGCTTGCGGTGGTGTCAGGGAGATTGGATTTTAATTCCCGAAGACTCTGGGACAAGGCTGGAGAGTTGGCAGCAATCCTACTTACATAACAACAGTGAGCCACACTTCAGAAGTATTTCAGTGGCTTTCGACTGTTTGGGGATATCGCAAAGTGCAAGGCTGCGTAGAAGTGAAAATGTTCTTTAACATCTTAAGGCCATGTTTATTCTGCTGTTGGATCTTGCCTAACCTGGGAACTCAATATAAAACATTCCAGGTCTACCCCATCTAATCCATTAACCATCTAAATTAGATCACCCCTTCTTCATCTGCACTCTGGGCATTGTAATCCTGGTTTATTCAACTTGTTCCCAGAATTTAACCACTCAGTAAGGCAGCACTCCTAGAATTAGAAATGGGAGGAGTCTGGGAAAGAAAGAAATAAATAGTTAGGGCAGCACGGTGGCGCAGCGGTAGAGCTGCTGCCTTACAGAGCCAGAGGCTCAGGTCCGATCCTGTGCTGTCTGTACAGAATTTGTACATTCTGCCCGTGACCTGCGTGGGTTTTCTCCGAGATTTGCAGTTTACTCCCACATTCCAAAGACGTATAGGTTTGTAGGTTCATTGGCTTGGTATCAATGTAAAAATGTCCCTGATGTGCACAGGATAGCTGAGTGCGGGGATCTCGAAACTCGAAACTAAGACTAATCTTTAAAAAAAAAGGAAATAAGAGGAGAAATAGGAAACAAGGCTGAGAATTGAGAGAGAAAGAAAGAGAGAGAGATTGAGAGAGAGATTGAGAGTGAGAGTAATGAAAGGTTGGCTAAAATACTGAACAAAGCAAAACAAAACAGAGCTGAAGAATGTGTAAAATGTGCGAGGCATTGCGTGGAAATAGAGGCGAGTGATGGAGACATCAGAGAAAAAGGGACCAGGGGAGAACTGGCAGACAGAAACAGACAAAAACACATATAAATATAACAGCCAAGAAACGGCAGAATGAGACAGGCACAGAGAGAAACAGCAGATAGAAAGATAAAGGAGAGAAATATTCTGGTATAACCTCAAATGAAACAAGGGTGCTTGACTGAACTGAAAACATGAGGAACAGGGCTTTAGGCTATTCTAGGTTACAGGTAAATGGATTTAAAATATTGGGTTAATGGGGGTCACTTGTATTGTGCACTATAGAGTCAGCAAGGGCCAATTCCTGTTACTCACCCCTTGTAAATAATTATTTTGTGCTGACTTAAAAGCAACACACGCACTTAACATTTTTGTTAATGCAAAACACACTGAGCATCACAGCTGTGACATGGCACACCTGAGACACTGCAGTTAGAACGAAATGCCATTGGGAAGAAATGCTCAGCTCTTTAGCTATACCCATTAACACCAGCTCCATGTTGGGGGAGCTGCTCCTCCATTACAAGTCGTTTAGCTGGAAATTCATCCCAGTTGGTAATGTGAAATGCGTAGCAAGGAATACAATTTGGAGGTAGTGTACGTGTTATCATTGCTATATAGCGTATTTAGCGTTCGTAACTGGTGATAAATTTCGAGGCGACTGTCTTTTAAACGATCCATTAGGAGGAAGAACTGCGTTAGTGTAGCATCCTTCATGACTTCCAAAGCAACTTACAACTTAACATTGCAATATTTACGGTGAAATATAGTAATGTAAAAAATATTTCAGGCAATTTGCATACAACAAGCTCCCACAAGTAAAGACCACACTTTGTAGGTGATGGGGGTTGAGACTAGCTAGTGGTCAGGACATTGTTACGAAAACCCACATCCTTTATTAAAAACCTGTTATGGGGATATTTACATTCATCTTAAAAGGAACGATGGGAACTTGGTACTACATTAGCCCCAAAAGATAACACATCTTGAACACTCATCAGTTCAGTTTAGTTTATTGTCACGTGCACCGAGGTACAGTGAAAAGCTTTTGTTGCGTGCTATCCAGTCAGCAGAAAGACGATACATGATTACAATCGAGCCGTTACAGTGTTAGATACATAATAATAATAATAATAATAATAATTTATTTATTTATTTATACATCAGATTCAGATTCAGATGCAATTTTAATTGTCATTGTCAGTGTACAGTACAGAGACAACGAAATGCATATACATGATCAGGGAAGGACGTCTAGTGCAAGGTTAAACCAGTAAAGTCCGATCAAGGATAGTCCGACGGTGGCCAATGAGGTAGAGAGTAGATCAGCACTGCTCTCTGGTTGTGGTAGGATGATTCAGTTGCCTGATAACAGCTGGGAAGAAACTGTTCCTGAGTCTGATGGTGCGCATTTTCACACTTCTATCACCTTTTGCCTGATGGGAGAGGGGAGAAGAGAGAGTGGCCAGGGTGCGACATGTCCTAGATGATGCTGCCCAGCAACAACACAGCACAAGAATGGTACTTGAGTCACCCAGAAAGCTCTTCTATGTTTGCAGTCTCCAAATTGCCCGCCATGCTACTGACATTATGAGAACATAGACACAAAATGCTGGAGTAACTCAGCGGGACAGGCAGCATTTCTGGAGAGAAGGAATGGGTGACGTTTTGGGTCTCGACCCTTCTTCAGACAAAGAGTCAGGGGAATGAAAAGTCATCCATTCCTTCTCTCCAGAGATGATAATAGACAATAGACAATAGGTGCAGGAGTAGGCCATTCGGCCCTTCAAGCCAGCACCACCATTCAATGTGATCATGGCTGATCATCCCCAATCAGTACCCATTCATGCCTTCTCCCCATATCCCCTGACTCCGCTATTTTTAATGATGCCCGCCCGGCTGAGTTGCTCCAGCATGTTCGGTGTCCATCTTCGGTGTAAACCAGCATCTGCAGTTTCTTCCTACACACTTAAATTATAACTTTGATTATATTTCCAAAATATTTCATTGACTGGGAAGTGCTTCATATCCTGCTGAAGCTCCACAAATCAAAATACGTGGCTTTCTTGGTGAGAATGCACTTTCATTTAAGAAGATAATGAAAGAATACATTAATGAAATATCTGAAATGTACTTGGTTTGGGTTTTAGCAAAGCAAGGACATCCTGACTGACAAGGATCATTATATTGTTAACAGAATTAGCTAGATAGAAAAGTGACCATTCGGCACAACAAGTCCACGTTGGTGTTTCTGATCCACTCAAACTTCCTCGTGTTCATTCATATCTAACTCTATCAGTATTCCCATCTGCCTCGTATGTTTTTTTGCCGTAAATACATTACTGCTATCCATCTCAAATACTCCCCAAAACAGTGTTCCGTGGAGTTGAAGCATAAATCACCGATGATCATGCTGAATGGCAAACTAGACTTTAAAGACTAAATGAGCTTCCCCTATCCCATTCTCCAACTAAAGAAGTTTCTCCTAAATTCTCCCTTTGGTTTCTTGGTAGCCAAATTGTGTTGGTGGTCCTAATTGTTCCTTAATGCAAATCTTCTGTGCCTATTCCATCAAAATCTTTCATAAAAAAACTCAATTTGGTCGCATCTCAGCCTTTCTTTCAATTATAAAATGGAAATCAGATTTATACACAATACACAATACCACGCCTATGGTATTAGCGAGTTTTGGTAGAGTTCCAGCGTAACTTCCGTACTCTTCAATTTTATATCTTTATATACAATCCCGAGTAACTGGTTTGTTTTTATGGTGTTATTAACTTGTGTTGCTACTTTTAGTGATTTGTGCAGTTGTATTCTGATATCCCATTGTTTCTCTACACCTTTTAAATCCTTATTTTCCAAATAAAATGTAGCCTTCTTATTTTTCTCACCAAAATATAATACCTCAGACTATTTGTGTTCAGCACCTACTGCGAAACGTATTAAAAAAAACAAACAGTGCAGAATGTAAGTTGGGGGGGGGGGGGGGGGGTTAGATTGTATTGTGTTTGTGCTCAAGACGCTGCCAAAGGAACTGAGCAATGTAATATGTTTCCTGGCTGCCCACTGGGCAACTTTTCTGAAATGGATTCAGGGCCATTTCCATTTTGATTGCAAGTGCAACTGAATTGCGCATTAATGCTCCCATCACTGGAACAAGTAAAATGGCTGCCGGGCTCATTCAGCCGGCTCTTTCATAACCAGGACGACGGGAGATCTCATTTCTAGCTAGAGGTTGGGGGAAAGTGATGGGCGAATGCAGATGGCAGAGCTGATATACGAGCAAAGAAAGTTCTCAACTTCCCTCCTGAGTACTTCAGACGTGGGTAAACGTTTGCACGCCGACAAACACACGCAAGGCAGAGCGGGGAGGAGACAAACGTTATTGTCATTGCATTTTACAAGAAGGAAGCATTCTCATACAAGCACAATTGAAAATAATTCCATTTAGTTCAGTTTAGTTTAGTTTAGTTATTTAATTGTTGACACAAAACGCTGGAGTAACTCAGAGTGACCGCAGCATCTCTGGAGAGGAGGAATGAGTGAGGTTTCGGGTCTCGACCCAAAATGTCACCCATTCCTTCTCTCCAGAGATGCTGCCTTTCCTGCTGAATTACCCCAGCACCATCATTTTGTGTCTATCTTCGGTGTAAACCAACATCTGCAGTTCCTTCCAACACATTGAAAAGATGATTCAATGTCTTACTCTTTTCCCACTATCCTGTAAAAACATTTTCAAGTATATACCCAAGTCACATGTAAATCACCAATTAATCTCTTTGACATCCATTTTTCATCTGTTTTCATCTTGCTCTGTAAAGAACAACTTCCCTCATCGTCTCCTGGCTCCTTTGTATGTCATTCTAAGACTAATGGTTGCATTTCATGCCGCTGGAACCAGTTTCTCTTGACATACCCAACAACAACAGGAATGATGCAGGTGCTCAACATGTCAAGCAGCTTCAGTGAGGAGAAAAACAGAATCAATGGTTTGTGTAAAAGACCCTTGATCAGAACTGCAAAGTGAGAAAATATGTCTGTGACACTGCAGAGGGTAAAGGGGCCTGTCCCACTCGGGCGACCTAATCCGCGAGTTCTGGCGAGTTTGCCCTCGACTCATACTCGCAGCATGGTCAACACGAGGTCCTAGGAGGTCTTTGTAACTCTCCCTCATGCTCGAGAGTAGTCCCCGGGTACTCGAGGCCTCAACTAGGTCGCGGCTTATTTTTTAACATGTTGAAAAATGCCCGCGAGTAAAAAAAGGCCGCCATGGAAAAAATCGATACTTTTTTTACTCGTAGGTTTAGTTGCAGTAGGTCGGCATGTTAGTCGAAGGTAATCGAAGGTAGTCGAAGGTCGTTGTAGATACTTTTCATCATAGTCGAAGGGAGGTCGAAGGAGATCGAAGGAGGTCGTCTTCACTCTCCACTATTCCATTTAGTTCAGTTTAGTTTGTACGGTCTCCCCGTGACCTGCGTGGGTTTTCTCCAGGATCTCTGGTTTCCTCTCACACTCCAAAGACATACAGATTTGTTGGCAAACTGGCTTGGTGTAATTGTAAATTGTCCCTAGAGCGTGTAGGTTGGTGTTTGTGCAGGGATCGCTGTTTGGTGCAGATTCGGTGGGCTGAAGGGCCTGTTCCCGCTCTGTATCTCTTAACTGAATGAAGGAGATTATTAAGCAAAATGAAAACTCTGTACGAAAGGTGATATTCTGGTTGAGAGGATTGATTCATGGATTGTAAACAGAGAGTAACAGAGAATAAACAGGTCATTTTCAGGGTTGGAAGTTCTGACTTGTGGTTTGTTGCAGGAAGTGAGTGATACAAGGGCTCAGCTATTCACGGATAATTTCAATGACTTGGATGGGGAGAGGGGGAGACAAAGACAGCCTCTACGTGGCCTCCTTCACAAGTAGCTTACAGGCTCATAAGCACACAGAGCGAAACCAACGTCTTTACCGCGTCTGCAGACCGCAGAAAGCCGTGCCTCCCCAGGCCAGGCGGCACCGTTAAACGCCGCCAACTGTCGAGGTTTTTCGCTACTGCAGCTCAATGTTGAAGATGTGGAGAACAATTGCAATATATCCAAGTCTTGCGATGATATTAAGCTTCAAGGGGATATAGGCAGGCACAGGGAATGGACAAAAGCAGGGCAGGTGAAAAATAATGAGGAAAACGTCTCTTTTGGGAGAAAAACGAAAGACCGAAATGTGTTGGCGTTCCAGGATTACCATTGTGGAAGGATTACTTTTTACTGACATGTTGCTGCAGCAAGCAGTTTAGAAGGAAAATTACATGGTGACCCTTAGTGCCATCTGGCTCCAGTTGTATAGAGAGACTGGAATTGTGCATTCATCTAGTCTACATGTCTATGGGGGATATATTTGTATTAGATAAAGACTGGCAAAGATTCACCAGAGTAATTTCTGCGATGGTTTTTCCTATGATGAGAAACAGCACCTTTGGCTCCTCGATTTAGAGAAACGGGAAATGATTCCATTGAAACATGCAAAACTCTGAAGAGGTTGATACATGGCTGATGCTTCCCCAAGCTGAGCTGCTTGCTGCCAAGGCTCACAGTATCAAGATAAGGAGTTATCTTCATGCAAAAATAATTATTCAGGCTGGTGAATCTTTGGAGCTCTTTATCCAAGGGGGCTGTGAGGCTCAGTGCCTGAATATTTTCAAGAAAGAGATCAATGGATTTCGAGGGAGTGAAGTGGTGTAGTTAATGCAGGACGCTGGCTTTGGGGGATAAGATCAGCCGTGATTTTACTGAATGTAGCAAGAGGCACGATGTCCCAACTGGCATACTCCTTCCTCTTTTCTATATCTTGTTCTTACGCTAACACAAATGACTTAGCCTCACAGGAGATGCACGAGAGTGCATTAGTGATATGGGATTGATAGAGAAGGTAGTTGAGGTCAGTTCATTGGTTATATTTAAGAGGGAGTTAGATGTGGCCCTTGTGGCTAAAGGGATCAGACGGTATGGAGGGAAGGCAGGTACAGGATACTGAGTTGGATGATCAGCCATGATCATATTGAATGGCAGTGCAGGCTTGAAGGGCCGAATGGCCTACTCCTGTACCTATTTTCTATGTTTCTATGTTTCTATGAGTAGGGCAGCACTGCACCAGAGACCCAGATCCGATCCTGACTGTCTGTAGAGAGTTTGTTCGTTCTCCCTGTGACCCGTGTACGTTTTCACCGGGATTTGCAGTTTCCTCCCACACTCCAAAGGCGTACAGGTTTGTAGGCTAATCGGCTTGGTAATATTGTAAATTGTCCCCTCGTGCGTGTAGGACACTATTGGTGTGCGGGATTGGCTGGACGGCACGGACTCGGTGGGCCGAAGGGCCTGTCTCTGCCCTGTATCTCTAAACTAGACTAAAGTTGGGACAGATAGGAATTTCTGTGGTGAAATCCTCCTGGCATCTGTGTCCAGGGCGTCAATGAACATCCTCACAGGGTGCGGATTAAACAAGCAGAGGTCATGACCCCATATTGGTACGGATGACAGAGGTGGAAACAAGGATGAGTTTAATGAGCTGGAAAATAAGTTAAAAGACTCTGCAGATTATTATCTTTGCCGCATGCCAGTGAACACAGAATTAGAAAGACGGGAGCATAAAATGTGCGGCTGTAGAAACCTGGGGCACCTGCACTGGTTGCAATTCAACAAGCATGAGACAATGCCCTTGTAGCGTGGTTTGCTCGTGCTATGGGAGAGGGTTTAAGTTCGCTTGGCTGTGCTTTGCATGTGAGTGCACCAGCAACTAGTTGGATTAAGGAAAAATGATAAGATAAAATTAAAGGCTCTTTATCCTAAGGCGAACAGCTATTGCATCAAGACAGATGAATGAATGGTATGTTTAGATACAAGTGGGTCTGATCTGATGGGTGTTACTGCCAAGCGGTTACAAGGGTCACCAAGACTGGGAAATGAATATTGAGGGATATTTGACATTTTGCGAGGACAGGGAAAAAGGAAAATTAGGTGGAAAAGGTCAGTTTGTAAAGGATGCGATCACTGCAAAATGCAGAGCTCAATTTGTGGGATCAATGTGGGCGGAGAGAGGAGATGATAAAGATCACTGGTGGGAGAAGTAATATACGGTCGTGATCTCTAGTACGTGGTCGGACAAAGTAACAAGTAACAGGGACATACGGTGGAGCAGTGGTGGCGCGGCTGCCTTACAGTTCCAGAGACCCGGGTTCGATCCTGACTACGGGTGCTGTCTGCACGGAGTGTGTACGTTCTCCCCGTGACCTGCGTGGGTTTTGTCCGGGAGCCCCGGTTTCCTCCCGCATTCCAAAGACGTATAAGTTTGCAGGTGTATTGGCCCAGTGAATTGTAAAATTGTCCCTAGTGTGTGTAGCATAGTGCCAATGTGCGGGGATCGCTGGTCGGCGCGGACTCGGTGGGCCGAAGGGCCTGTTTCCGTGCTGTATGTCTAAACTAAACTAAACGAGCAAGAAATAATGGGGATAGAAGAGGGATTTCTTCTCTCAGAGAGTTGTGAATCTTTGGAGTTCTCTAGC